>NC_056730.1:1152419890-1152518080 GCF_019279795.1 Protopterus annectens
AATGGAAATGAATTTGTTTAAGCCCGGATAATGATGGGCATTCAACCTTAATTGCCATTTCAGTTCACAAACATCTAAGTGGTAATCAGTTAATCTTCCCTGTGGATCTTTGATCAATTGCTGTATAATACAACATTTAAATTTATGATCATTAAATGCTATAACATGCCTAGCAAGTGCATTAGTGGATTTCTTATGTTGGATATCTAGGACATGCTCCTTGATCCTCTCCCTTAGAAGTCTGCAGGTCTTGCCCACATAAAATGACATACATACCTGGCATTTGGCAAGATAAACTACATTACAAGAAAAGCAATCATAATGCCCCAAAATATTAATAGCTATACCATTAACTTTGATTCTGTTCCCAGTTGGCAAAAAATGCGCACATGTTAAACATCTACCACATTTAAAATTGCCTACAACTTTATTACAAGATTTGTCATTAGTCATCGCACTTCTCTCAAAGATGTCCTTAAGGGCCATATCTTTCCGAAAAACAAACTTGGGTCTTCGTGCTACAAATCCTTGGAACTCTTTTAGTTTAACAAAAGAACTCCAAATCTTTTCAATAATTTTTATAACGTTATCAGTATCAGCGTTATAAGTTAAAATGAACAAAAAATGTTCATTAAATAACGCACTACTCTTATCTTCACTGTCATTGTGACCAAAAAGGTCAACTTCACTTTTGAGTATAGGTTGGATAATACCATTATCTCTTTTATATTGAATTTTGTTCCTAACATCCTCACACAATTGCTCAGGGTAACCCCTATTCAAAAAAAGTTTGACCATAAAGTCCAACTCATACTTAAAATCCAACTCATCACTAACCATACGTGCCGCCCGAACCATTTGGCCCTTAATAATGGCTCTTTTTTGATGACCAGGGTGCCAGCTGTTAAAATGCAAGTATGAGTTGGAAAATGTGGGCTTTCTATGTATTCTGGATGCCATACAACTGTTCTCTTTCTCATATAACAAACATATATCCAAATATGTAATTCTATCCTCATTGATTTCATGAGTGAACTTTAGGAACCAGACAGTATGATTAATATACTCAATGAAGGTGTCTAAAATTTCCCTCACACCTTGCCACACAATAAAAATATCGTCCAAATATCGTGTATAAAATTTAATGTAAGGACGATATTCACTGTTTAATACAAAATTAGCCTCCCAAAAGGCCATAATGTAATTAGCGTAAATGGGGGGCGCAAGATGCCCCCATTGCCACACCTGTTCGTTGTCGAAAATAATGGCCTTCAAAGAATAAATAATTATTAGACAACACCAACTCCATTAATTTAACATAGGTGTTTATCTGTTCCTGCTCATAGACCCCTGTTGCAAACAATTGTTCTTCCAACCATATTAGCCCAACTCCGTGTGGTATAACTGTGAACAAGTTTACCACATCGATGGTAACAAAATAAAAGTTGTCATGGACATCTAGTTTTTTAATCTTGTCTAAAAAATGCCACGAATCTTTAGTTATGTGGGGAAACCTATTTAGCCCTATTTTTAATTTGGAGTCCAAGAACTGACTGATAAAACAAACTTTGCTCCTCTTACCGTCCACAATAGGTCTGAACCGAACATTGTCCAGACCTTTGTGGATTTTCGGAATACCAAATATTCCACTGACAACTAGAAATTTATTATTCATATAATCATAGCCATCCTCATTGATCTCCCCCTGAAACAACATGTCATCAAGAGCCAAATCAACCTTCCTATACGCTATATTAATTTCATTCCTACTGACTTCAGTGTAGTTGTCTTCCATAAGCATAGTTAACATCACACTAACATAATCCATTTTATCTGCAATCACAAACCCACTGCCCTTATCGGGCTTCATAATGCGTATATCACTAGTGTTGCATAATTGATTAATGATGTCAAATTCCCTTTGAGTCAAATTTCCCAAATTAGTTTGCTGTCTGTATTTGAAAAATTCCCTAATATCATGCTCACACATGCTCTCAAAAATTTCCACAACATTATTTGTCGGTGGATTAAATAGACTAGGCTTATGAAGACTGTATGTACTGTCAGGATGTGCACCACTGCTCTCAAACCCGTAATATGCCAACAAATTCATTTTACGGGTGAATAATTTAAGATCAATCAAAATGTCGACTATATTGCCATTCCTACAGGGAACAAAATTGAATCCTTTAGACAACAACTCAGCATGCTTCAAATCTAATTCCATACTTGAGTAATTATACAATTTGAAATCATGCGCATTATTGAAAAGTATTGTTGGATTACATAACAACCCATGCAAATTATGTTCCACTGTGGCATCAGTGTAACAGTCCGTTATGTAGCCAGAATGTATAGAAGTCTCATTATTTAGTTTGAAAAGCTCCACCTGTAGTGCAGTGTGTTGTTCAACTATATTACTTATCTCCGGCACTTTATCATTACCATACTCAACTTGATTATAATCGTCAGGTAAATTAACATCATTCATTAGTTGCATTACTTTCGGTGGAATATTTCCATTAGACTCTACATGGGAATTAGTTTCAAACAAATTGTCATCACCTGGAAAACTATGCATACTCATATTAAGCAACATGTTGTCATCAAGATCCCCAAACATATTCTCCTCATGACAAATCAGTCCCTCCAAACCACCTTTAAAAAACGGTGCTTCAATAGAGACATTACCCTCCCCAACATAACTATTATCGTTAAATGTTAAATGTCCGTTAGTCATGCTCGCCATAATATCATACTTATTGGCCAAAGATAATTCATATTCTCCAGTTGAAAAAAGAGAACCGTTAGTCCCTTATATGCCTAAAAACTTATCGCATTCATAACGTGCCGATGTCACCACTTGGTTGGCATGTATCTGGTCATTGTTAACACAATCCATATATTCATGAAAATTGTCAACCATAGTCTCATGGCTAGTCAAATTAAATTCAACATCAGTGACAAACTGGTCTAATCCCTTGGGGCTTAAATTCACTGAGTAACTGTTAATGTGGTGTCTGGAATCTACCACCCCATCAGCTACCAAACAGACAAAACAGTTAGTAGCATTGCATATTTCGTCATGAAGCCAATACATTTTCTTGGCTACCTTCTTGTTACTTTTGACCAATTCCGTTCTTGACTTACATTCTGGAAACTTGATTTGGGCCTTGCTCCTACTCGGTACGCCTCGTTGTCCTCGCCAGCTGGTCCTTGTTTTCTGATTTTCTCCAACCGTCTCGGAACCTCTCCTAAAGGGTCCTCCCCTCGAATGATGGAACTGTTAAAGGTCCTGGATAGTTCCGGTAATGCCCCTTCATTTAGTTCACTTCTGTGATTGGCTGTATCATCTAGTTCCGAAAATTTAACCTTCTCCTTGCCAACCAACGGATATACATTGCCTCTCTGGTATACTTTAATATCATGTTGTAATTTGTCAAACTTTTTATTATATATAGCATCACAACAGCTATGTCCTTCAAAATGTTGACATAATTGGTATAAAATTGATCAAATAACAAATCTTGTGTGATTTTTGTATTAACAGATTCTAAATCAGTCAGTAATCCCTCAATTTTAATGTTATTATATTTCACCATCAATTCCATAATATGCAAACCAGTCGAATCAAACAGTTGGTGCAGCTCTTTGATCATCTCTTGATTACCTTCACACCCATTCGGGTAACGCCACACACGCAGACCCTTCGGTACTAATCCCAATTCAATGTTCCGACTGAGATAACTATTCTCCAGCTGAGTTCTTTTAAGCTTAAAAAGCTTTGTCTCAGAAACTTTTAATAACTCAGACAGAGGTTGAACTTTTACACCATGATCATGGGAAATGGGAGCACTGTCTTTATGAAAAACAAAATTGTTAGTTTTCCAACGTGCACAATGATTTGCCACAAATGAATTATCTATCGGACCAGTCCGTTGGCAATTTGTTGTAATCTGACCTGGAACAATATCATCGGCCGGAGAATTGCTGACTGAAGAAGAACCAACTGGCGTAGCTTGGGTGAGAGGTAAACCCAAGCTATGCTCTGAAGCCGAAGCAGGAATAACATTCTGTCTTTCAACTAAACTTTGAATTTGCACAGTGTGCTCCCGAAGTTGCTCGTGTATCTGCTGCAACAATTCCTTGATGTTAACAGGAGAGCTATCGTTCTCCATGCCAAGACACTCAAACCAGGAACCAGGAACCAACCAAAAGATAAATCCACCGAGACACGAAGCTCAACCAGCAGGAGTTTATTAAACAGCAGCAACATGGTTCACCACTACTGACCTAGGTTTCATCTCGAAAGACTTCGTCAGAGTGTGTTGAACCTTAAATCCATATATAAAAGCAGTCAATGATTCAATAACCCAATTAAAAACAACAAGCAATGAAAAACGACAACAATTAAACATTGCAGCTGAACACATAATGCATACCAATAAAACGTTGAGTGGACATAATCCATGAATACAAGAACTAGTCATTACAACCTATATAAAATATGTATAAAAATGTATATCTATGTACATGTGTGTATAAGATAAATATTAAAATAAATAATATATGCATGTGTATGAAAAATACAAATGTTGTATCAGAAAAAACATATAAATATGTGTAATCCATGTTAACCTAGAAATACCAAAAATATACATGTATAAAAAAATGTGAAGGATATATATGTTGGAATATTCGGCCACCTAATATCAGTAAATCAGCCTAAAATGTGCCTTAACCTCAAATAGGGCTTAATGGAAATGAATTTGTTTAAGCCCGGATAATGATGGGCATTCAACCTTAATTGCCATTTCAGTTCACAAACATCTAAGTGGTAATCTTCCCTGTGGATCTTTGACCAATTGCTGTATAATACAACATTTAAATTTATGATCATTAAATGCTATAACATGCCTAGCAAGTGCATTAGTGGATTTCTTATGTTGGATATCTAGGACATGCTCCTTGATCCTCTCCCTTAGACGTCTGCAGGTCTTGCCCACATAAAATACCATACATACCTGGCATTTGGCAAGATAAACTACATTACAAGAAAAGCAATCATAATGCCCCGAAATATTAATAGCTATACCATTAACTACGATTCTGTTCCCAGTTGGCAAAAAATGCGCACATGTTAAACATCTACCACATTTAAAATTGCCTACAACTTTATTACAAGATTTGTCATTGGTCATCGTACTTCTCTCAAAGATGTCCTTAAGGGCCATATCTTTCCGAAAAACAAACTTGGGTCTTCGTGCTACAAATCCTTGGAACTCTTTTAGTTTAACAAAAGAACTCCAAATCTTTTCAATAATTTTTATAACGTTATCAGTATCAGCGTTATAAGTTAAAATAAACAAAAAATGTTCATTAAATAATGCACTACTCTTATCTTCACTGTCATTGTGACCAAAAAGGTCAACTTCACTTTTGAGTATAGGTTGGATAATACCATTATCTCTTTTATATTGAATTTCGTTCCTAACATCCTCACACAATTGCTCAGGGTAACCCCTATTCAAAAAAAGTTTGACCATAAAGTCCAACTCATACTTAAAATCCAACTCATCACTAACCATATGTGCCGCCCTGACCATTTGGCCCTTAATAATGTCTCTTTTTTGATGACCAGGGTGCCAGCTGTTAAAATGCAAGTATGAGTTGGAAAATGTGGGCTTTCTATGTATTCTGGATGCCATACAACTGTTCTCTTTCTCATATAACAAACATATATCCAAATATGTAATTCTATCCTCATTGATTTCATGAGTGAACTTTAGGAACCAGACAGTATGATTAATATACTCAATGAAGGCGTCTAAAATTTCCCTCTCACCTTGCCACACAATAAAAATATCGTCCAAATACCGTGTATAAAATTTAATGTAAGGACGATATTCGCTGTTTAATACAAAATTAGCCTCCCAAAAGGTCATAATGTAATTAGCGTAAATGGGGGCGCAAGATGCCCCCATTGCCACACCTGTTCGTTGTCGAAAATAATGGCCTTCAAAGAATAAATAATTATTAGACAACACCAACTCCATTAATTAACATAGGTGTTTATGTGTTCCTGCTCATAGACCCCTATTGCAAACAATTGTTCTTCCAACCATATTAGCCCAACTTCGTGTGGTATAACTGTGAACAAGTTTACCACATCGATGGTAACAAAATTTCGAAACGAAACCTAGGTCGGTAGTGGTGAACCGTGTTGCTGCTGTTTAATAAACTCCTGCTGGTTGAGCTTCGTGTCTCTGTGGATTTATCCTTTGTCTGATAGTTATCTGTCTCCACTTGAAGGTTTGTAAATAAAGGAGTTCTGTCACATTTCAAATGGCTTACTGATCAGTAACTCGTATTGTAAGCTGCTCACAGCTCAGAATAATTTTTAACATTTAAAAAGGAGAAAAAAAAGAAAACAATACTTAATGTTTTGCATTTCAAAACGTTGCTGCTTATGTAAATTTGTCAAAAGAGGTGACAACTACTTTGAGCCCCAACTGATGCAATTGCTTTGTTTTGCTTTCAAAGCTCTGAGTCTGTGTATTAAAAAGCCATTTTATGCTGTCTGGTGGAACACAGACAGAGCAGAATGTGTATGTGCTGGAGAAATCCATGTGAATACACTTCTTTGATTCAATTTGAAAGTCTATCTTAGATGAAGTAGATGCTCAGTTTCACATCCACCAAATGAAATGTGTGCTTTAGTAGAGCACCGAGGACATACTGCTAAATGTAATTCAACATCTAGGTACTAGGGAGCATGATACAAGTGTGTGTGTGTGTGTGTGTGTGTGTGTGTGTGTGTGTGTGTGTGTGTGTGTGTGTGTGTGTGTGTGTGTGTGTGTTTGTCAGATAATACTCAAACACGTCCATATAAATTATATATATGTATATATATATATATATATATATATATATATATATATATATATATAATATTGCTTATGTGTGTGCATATGTTTGTGTATCTCATTTGTTTAAGCCATTTTATCTGCATATATGTTTAGCTAATTGCAAAACCACACATAAGTAGTATTACACATAATACAGACCACATAAAAAAGGTGGAGGTGTAGCTATTACCTACTTCTCCACCCATACCATTACTCCTTACACCAATCACATCCCAAATTTTGCCAGTGCTGAAATTACAATAGGTCTACTAAAAATCAACAACCACAAGTCCATATGCATAGGTGCCCTCTATATTCCCCCAGACAATAACATCCAGCCATGTGAAGATATCCTGTCCTGGTTTTCCTCCACCATCAAAAATGAGACCTATAGCCTTGGTGATATGAACATTAACTGAGCCTCTATTAACTCCTAAGCCCCTTCCCACACAATCAATCTCTTCAATTTCTCCCAACTAATAAACTCACCAACTAGGCCAGACAAAGATGGTACCTCCGGGTCCATCATTGATTTGATCTTAACAACCCATGCCCATCTTATCTCAGACTCCAGAATACTTCCAGACCCTCTCAGTGATCACCTACCAGCCTTTGCCATCCAACTCCTCTCTCCCCTAA
Source organism: Protopterus annectens (assembly GCF_019279795.1). Taxonomy (NCBI): domain Eukaryota; kingdom Metazoa; phylum Chordata; order Ceratodontiformes; family Protopteridae; genus Protopterus; species Protopterus annectens. Next base: position 1,152,427,438 of record NC_056730.1, read on the forward strand.
AAGACAACACCACTACATTCAAACCCACAACCTCTCCTCATTCAACCCCACTTTCTCAAAATGTCTAAAGCACACTGACTGGACCCCTCTAAAAACCCTACCTATGACAATGCAGTATCTTACTTCAACCAGTCATTCCTAACCCTACTAAACCAGCAAGCCATTAGGACCAAATGCATCAAAACCAATCCCTGCCCCTGGCTCTCAAGAGAAACAAAACAAACAATCCAACGAAAGGACAAAAAATGGAAGCAATATCAGAAAAAGAAAACACCTAACTCCCTTCTGGAATTCAAACAACTCCGAAACTCCATAAAAAAGCTAATAACAAAAGACCACAAAGCATACTCCTCCAAACTTCAGTCCTTGCACTCGTGTAATCCTAGAACATTTTGGGACTCCATCTCTTCCATCCTGGCACTAAAGAAATTTCTTGTCCAAACCCCAACCTCTTTGACCTTTGAAACAGCAGCCCAATTTAATTATTTTTTTGTGGACTGTATTACAAAACTATCCCCCCCCAATACCACCCCCCTCCAACCCCCCATCACCCTGAACACTTACCCCCTTTCAGCCTAAAACCAATCCCCATTAGCACAATAAAGATACTTCTCCTCCAGCTCAAACCATGTTGCAACGCACCTGATAATCTTCCATTAGCTTTCCTCAAACTATCTGCAGACAGCATAGCCTTTCCTGTATCTATTCTTATAAATAGATCCATTCAAGAATCCTATGTCCCGTCTATCTAGCACCAGGCTTACATCATCCCACCCCACAAAGGAGGCAAAAACACAAATACCAGCAATTTCAGACCTATTGCCATCTTTTTTCCACTTTCTAAAATACTAGAAAAATCTATCCATTTACAACTGATGCCATACCTAACTCATGGCAATCTCCTCACCCCTACTCAACACAGCTTCCGCTCTGGCCACAGTACCATGACTGACCTCCTTTCCTTTGTTGAAACCATTAACAATGCACACCACTCTGATAAATTCATATCAAGGCCATGTCAAACCCAGAGCTGTTGGACATGCTACACTTAAAGAAATCCCAATAACTCAGAGCCACATGCTCCAAGGAGCTAAATCTTGTCATCACAATAACCAAATATGTTGGAGGGATAGGTTCCTGACCCAGAGACTCCCCAGACTCTGGAATAGACTGCCCATACATGTCAAGCAGAGCACCTCCTTGGCCCTCTTCAAAAGGTACCTTGACGATTGGATGGAAGAAAGGAAATTCACCCTGGGGATCACGTCAGTCACCCTGCTAGACAGGGGTCCAGGGCAGTAAATAGTGTGGGAAGAAATAGCCAGGGAATTGTTATGGCTAGGCTTGTATAGGCCCTAGGGCTGATAGCCTAGTACCAACCTATGAACCTATGAACCTACACTGTTTCTAGACCTTTCAAAGGCTTTTAACACCATCTCCCACCCCTTACTCCTATCAAAACTCTTATCTCTCTATTTGTCTATTTCCACCATAGCCAGGTTTTCCAGCTACCTCTCTGATCACCAACAAGCTGTCCAATAGTAATCATCAACCTCTCCCTTCCAACCTATACCCACCGGCATGCCCCAAGACTCTGTTTTAGGTCCTCTTCTCTTCAACATATTTATCAACAGCTTCCATCACTCCATCCCTGAATCCTCACTCATCCAGTATGCAGATGACTGCACTATCATCTGCTCAGCTTACCCCCGCTCTGAACTCCTATCTAAAACCCAATCAGCTTTCTCTAAAACAGAAACCTGGATGGAAACCAATCACCTCACCCTAAATGCTAACAAAACTAAACTGATGATCTTCACACCTTCTAGAAACTCCACTATCAACAAAGCTCATTCCCCATACTCAGCCAAAATAATAACCCCTTGAAATTGTTTCCAGTACGAAACTGCTCAACATCACCATTGACGAAAATCTAAAATTTGATGCCCACATTGATTCCTCGATCAGAAAAACCCATAAAAAATAGGTATTCTTTACAGACCTAACCGATACTTCAACCACTCCAGCAGACAAATCCTAGCCTCCTCCTATCTCCTTCCCTCTCTTACGTACAGTGCTCCTCTGGTTAACTATCTCCAGCATGGCCTACAATCCAAGCTCAAGTCCTGTTACCATAAAATTTGCAAATTCGCAACCAATTAAAAAACTCATCCCATCATTGCCACTCCCTCCGTACCCTGTAATGGCTCGAATTTCCGAACTGCCTGAGATTCATCCAGCTCACCACTGCCAATAAGCTCATCTTCAAACCTTCAAACTGCCCCTCTCTCACTACTGCTTTAGCCCCCTACATACCTTACTGAAAACCAAAATCTACTACAAATGTATTAACCCTCACATCCTCCTGCCAACAGCTACTATCCTGCTCCTTAGCTGAACAGTGGAACTCTCTCTCCCCTTCTAAATGGGAATACTCATGTCACACTCCAGCTTAATATTTCCCCTCTAAACCTACATTCACCCTCTTTTCCATCCTACACAGCACTTAGATAGCTTTCTTCATATCTCCACCAAGACAATCCAGGACAAATCTCCTACTGCACCCCAGAAGACCTAGTCCATAATATGAAACTAATTAAAAAAAATCAAATGTTCTCTTATCTATATTTTACTCTTGCTGCTAAATATTTTACTCCTCCTGTTAAATATTCTAATGCTGTTTATACTGATACACTTAATTTACAATGTTCTACTGCATGTTTAATTTACAATGTTCTTTGTCTATATGTATCATGTATATATGTATCAAGTCTATATATGTATCAAGTCTATTTGCCAATTCCATCGGAAAACTATGGAACGCCCTTCCAAACAACCTAAGACTTGCTACCTCTCCCCACCAATTCAAAACTAACCTTAAACAATACTTTAACACTCATTGGCTATGTCCTTGTACCAAACCAGACTAAATCCTTTATCCCCTGCCTTTTTTTCTTAATGTTTGCTCACTAAATGTTCTCTCTTTTCTCTCACCTCTAGATCCTATATTTTCTATCACCCCCTGTATGCTTACCTTTATTAATTCTACTTTTCTACTTCCTGTTTTCTTTCATTATTGTTAAATTGTTCTGTTTGTATTTTGTTTTCTCCCTGCTTACGTACCTTTTACAAAATTGTATTTTCATTATGGAAATGAATTAACGTATTAACCATTGTGGAGCTTTTCTCCCCGGGCCTCTGCTGAAAACGGATTTATATCCAGTTGGACTAGCCCGGTAAACAAATGTAAAAGAAAAGAAAGAAAGAAAAAAGTGTATCATGTATATATGTATCAAGTCTATATGTATCATGTATATATGTATCAAGTATATATGTATCAAGTCTATATGTATCATGTATATATGTATCAAGTCTTTATGTATCATGTATATATGTATCATGTATATATGTATCAAGTCTATATGTATCATGTATATATGTATCATGTATATATGTATCAAGTCTTTATGTATCATGTATATATGTATCAAGTATATATGTATCAAGTCTATATGTATCATGTATATATGTATCAAGTCTTTATGTATCATGTATATATGTATCAAGTATATATGTATCAAGTCTATATGTATCATGTATATATGTATCAAGTCTTTATATATCATGTATATATGTATCATGTATATATGTATCAAGTCTATATGTATCATGTATATATGTATCATGCATATCATACTATAATTCCACAGCTCTGTTGAACTATTTGACCAACTACTTAACAATTACCCTATGCTGCTACTTTTGTGTAAAAAAAGTGTTTTTTTATTGCTGTTTTACAAACTATACTGATGTATTCTATCATTGTTAACCTTTCTTTATTATATTTACTTTGTATTCATATGAGATAATATGTAATGTAAATGTGCAATGTGTACTATGTATTTGTATTTTTCTGGAGCTTTTCTTCGCAGGACTCCATTGAAAATGAGCTCCTTGTGGCCCAATTGGACTATCCCAGCAAACAAACTGCAAATAAATAAATAAGAAATAAATACATACTGTATCCCTGTTTATACTACATCATGTATATCTATATTTTGTTTGTTTGAAGCTAGTCTCCCTGGGCCTCCACTGAAAACAGGGTCTTCTCGGCCCAGTGGACTTTCCCGGTCATCAAACTGAAATAAATAAATAAATTGTGTGTGTGTGTGTGTGTGTGTGTGTGTGTGTGTGTGTGTGTGTGTGTGTGTGTGTGTGTGTGTGCACGCGTGTGCGATGTGCGTTCTTCGTGTGTGTGTGTGTGTGTGTGTGTGTGTGTGTGTGTGTGTGCAGCAGGCCGGTTCGATGTTCCATTAAGCTTTCTCTGGAAAGCAGTACCATTCTGAGCTTGTGTGGCTGGTCATGGACATATGTTAATACTTGTGTGTTGATGTGATGTATATGTCCAGATTAACATGGTGTGACTATGTCTGTATATGTTGATGTGTGTGCGTGTGTGTGTGTGTGTGTGTGTGTGTGTGTGTGTGTGTGTGTGTGTGTGTGTGTGTGTGTGTGTGTGTGTGTGTATGAGCGCACGTATCAGACTATGCTCAAACACGTCCATACAAACTACATATATATACTATATTGATTATGTGTGTGAATATGTTTGTGTATCTTGTTTGTTTATGCCATTTTGTTTGTATATGTATAACTAATTGCAAACCCATAGATAAGTAGTATCAGTTGTGTCTCTATGTGTGTGAGTGTATGTCTGTGTTTCATAGGATATCAGCATTGTACTCAATTCCCTTGGAATGTGTCTGTTTCTTTGTGGCTGTGCAAATGATTGGCCCTTTTAGTTTTGCCCACATAAAAACTGTTGCAGGTAGAACAAATACCGGCATATGCAACCAATGTAGAATGACAGTCATGGTGTCTATTAAATGTAACTGTGAACTTACAGTGTGTAAAGGTGAAAGCGGATCCTTTCAAACTATAAGGGCAAACTACACATTTGTTGCAGCTATGCCTACCTATGGGAGCATTGTCAGGAAAAGGTGCTTTCAGCATTAGTTGTGAGTCTCTGTTAACAAGATGCTTTCGTATTGTTTTGGATCTTTTAAAAGAGAATGAGGGGTAGTGCCTAGAGAAGTAGTATTCAGCTGACAGTAAGTATATCCCGGTTATTTGCGATAATATTTCTAATATTGGACATGTCCCTAGAAATGGGTAAGGGGAAGCTCAAAGTCCTGTCAGATTCATCATGCATCACAGATTGTGATTGAAAACCATACTTTAATATAGGAAAATGTCTAGTGTATCTGTTAGAGGCTACTTCTTGAAAAATGTGCTCAACCAGTCTGTGAGGGTAATGCCTCATGTAAAACAAATGTTTCAATAAGGTGGCTTGTTTATAGAATTCCTCATCATGACTTCGTAGTCTAGATATCCTTATAAATTGTCTCTCCACTAGGTTCCTTTTCATAAAAAAGGGTGCTGACTGGTAAATCTAAAAATTGTTTTTGTAAATTATCTTTTTATGTACTGCAAGCTTATTTCCCCATTAGGTAACAGCTCAATTTTACTGTCTAGAAAGGTGATAGATTGACAACAGTTTGAGGTTATCAAATTAAGAAATCTAATATTTCTCTGCATTTCAGAAAAGACATAAGGCTAGGATGATTACCCTTCAAACAAAACAAATATTGGGCAGGATTCAGGAAGGCTTGCCGGAGTTTAAGAGTGATGTAAGCCTCCGTGTAAACCTCGATCCAGGAACAACCCAAACCTCCATGTGAGAGACAGCTAACCGCGTCTCTTACCGGACTGGTGGAAATGCTCAATACCTCATTTGCAGCTCAAAAGATATGCAAATGAGGTATTTCAGCGATCAAGAAGCAAACCAGTCCGTGTAACGGACGTGTTAGCTGCAGAAATGTACTCAGCTGACAACTGAGTACATTCTGCAAAATTAACAGACTATGTCAGCTCCAAATAAAAGTGCATATGTTTCATTTAGCATGCCAATGGCCAAATATGGCCATTGGCATCATGTTAAAAATATTTTTAAATAACTTTTTTTAGGTAGGATTATGATGTTTAACTGCAGCTCACACCCAGCAAGCGGGGTGCTGCCTAAAACGAAAACCGAAGCTTATAAGCCCACAATTGTGGGATTTATGTACTACATAGAATGTCAATGGAGGGACTAGCAGACCAAAAACAATATGGCCTCCGTGTAGTGGTTGTCAGGAAGCTCCGTGTAAAATATGTAACTAAGCATTACTAGGCAATCCTATGTAAATAGAGGGTTACAATACTGAATCACACTGCCACATAGGTAATAGCACTTTCTGAGTAGTGTAAGAGTTACAGAAGGGGAGGAACAAGTAAGAGGTAGGTGACATCAGAGGATAATAGAAATAAATGTATCAGATTGGAGGGCAATGTAAGGTGACAGATGACAGACAGACATCAGGGAGAGAGGTGTGTCCCAACAGAACACTAGAAAAGTCAAAAAACAGAGGGTGCACACTATCCCTACACTCAAACTTTCTTGATATCGTGCATGTGCGCGTGTGTGCTTATGTAAAAGGCAGGTTCAACATGTGGGAGGCGTGTTGCAAACCGTTTACAACGGTTTCGTGAAGGCGTCATAATGTGTAAAGGGCTGTGTATGGCAGCGTTTTACCATGATTCAGCCAAGTTCACACCGTGTAAGGATGTTATTGCGTGTAACACCGTGTAAGAATGTGTACTCGCGTTTAAGTAACTGTGGCGTGCTTAAGCTGGTGTGCACATTGCTCCCCTGAGGAAACAGAGAGGAAACAGGAAACAACCAGAATACATGGAAACTGCCAGAGGATACTGCTGGAGTTAATTGGTGAAACAATTGGAAGCGAGCAATTACACAGGCAGACTAGAAGCCAACCCAGCACTTAAAACACTACAAACAGCAGTGCAGGCTGTTTCTCACAAGAGATACTGCAAGAAAGTAGCTATCAGGGTGAAAACTGAAAAGCTGAACACAGGCGAAATGCTAGGGGCTGCCATAGCTGTTATAATCAGGCATAGGTGAATTGCTGAGGGTGGTGACAATGCAGATGCTGACAGACAACCCACAGTGAGGAGAAGGAGAAGAGTATACAGGCCCAGGGTCACCTACCATGGGTTACATGAGCTGGAGATAGTAGGCTACAGAGTGGACAGAGACCTTCTGCAGCAAATTGTTGAGCTGTGCAGGCCACGCCTCACACACAGAACCAACAGAACCCATCAGTGGAATCCAAGGTATGTGTTGGCCTAAGAATACTAGCAACAGGTACCTTCCATGAACCAACTGGTGATATGATGGGGATATCACAGGCATCAGCCTCCAGGGTACTGCGCCAGTTCCTGGATGCCATGTCAGCACATGTCGGTGATCACATGTACTTATTTCCCAATGCCGTGAGGGTTGTGACCAGCAATATGCATCTCTTCCAGCAAAATGGCGGGATGCCCTGTGAGGTGTGGGTGCAATAGTTTCTTGCCTGCATACATGCATCAAAGCACCAGCCCGGTGGCGGGGAGTGCAGAGCCTACATGAACCGCCATGGGGCTTCCCCTCCATCAACTGCCAGGTGCGTGTGTGATGCCCAGGGCATAATAATGAATGTGTGTGCTGGCTGCCCTGGGGCTACTATGCATGATTCCCACATCTGGCATCTGGCGCGGCTGTACCAATCATTTGCCAGTGGGGACTTCCCCACACGGACACCTAGTGGGGGATGCGAGGATTCGCACGCTTTGAGCCGTGGCTGATGAGCACCCATCAGAAATGCACACACACCTGGAACAGGAGCATGCCATAATGAGAGGGCACGCGCTGGACAAACACGTAATGTCATAGGCGTGTGTTTGGGTTGCTTTCAAGTCGCAGTTCGGTGTCTGGACACATCTAGTGGAGCCTTGCAGTACACACCAACTACATGTACCCAAAAATTTTAGTAGTGCCTAGAGAAGTAGTATTCAGCTGACAGTAAGTATATCCCGGTTATTTGCGATAATATTTCTAATATTGGACATGTCCCTAGAAATGGGTAAGGGGAAGCTCAAAGTCCTGTCAGATTCATCATGCATCACAGATTGTGATTGAAAACCATACTTTAATATAGGAAAATGTCTAGTGTATCTGTTAGAGGCTACTTCTTGAAAAATGTGCTCAACCAGTCTGTGAGGGTAATGCCTCATGTAAAACAAATGTTTCAATAAGGTGGCTTGTTTATAGAATTCCTCATCATGACTCGTGAGTCTAGATATCCTTATAAATTGTCTCTCCACTAGGTTCCTTTTCATAAAAAAAAGGGTGCTGACTGGTAAAATCTAAAAAATTGTTTTTGTAAGTATCTTTTTTATGTACTGCAGAGCTTATTTCCCCATTAGGTAACAGCTCAATTTTACTGTCTAGAAAGGTGATAGATTGACAACAGTTTGAGGTTATCAAATTAAGAAATCTAATATTTCTCTGCATTTCAGAAAAAAAGACATAAGGCTAGGATGATTACCCTTCCAAGCAAAACAAATATTGGGCAGGATTCAGGAAGGCTTACACGGAGTTTAAGAGTAGTGTAAGCCTCCGTGTAAGCCTCCCGATCCAGGAACAGCCCAAACCTCCATGTAAGAGACAGCTAACACGTCTCTTACACGGACTGGGCGTGGAAATGCTCAATACCTCATTTGCAGCTCAAAGATATGCAAATGAGGTATTTGAGCGATCCAAGAAGTTTCAAACCAGTCCGTGTAACGGACGTGTTACTGCTGAAATGTACTCAGCTGACAACTGGTACATTTCTGCAAATTGAAAACGGAGCTATGTCAGCTCCAAATAAAGGGTGCATATGTTTCATTTAGCATGCCAATGGCCAAATATGTGGCCATTGGCATGAAAAAATGTTGCAAAAATATTTTAAATAACTTTTTTTTCGTGGGATTATGATGTTTAACTGCAGCTCACACCAGCGCAAGCGGGTGCGCTGCCTAAAACTGAAAACCGAAGCTTATAAGCCCACAATTGTGGGATTTATGTACTACATAGAATGTCAATGGAGGGACTAGCAGACCAAAAACAATATGGCCTCCGTGTAGTGGTTGTCAAGGGGGGGAAGCTCCGTGTAAAATATGTAACTAAGCATTACTAGGCAATCCTATGTAAATGAGGGTTACAATACTGAATCACACTGCCACATAGGTAATGAGCACTTTCTGAGTAGTGTAAGAGTTACAGAAGGGGGAGGAACAGAGTAAGAGGTAGGTGACATCACGGGGGGGGGGATAATAGAAATAAATGTATCAGATTGGAGGGCAATGTAAGGTGACAGATGACAGACAGACATCAGGGAGAGAGGTGTGTCCCAACAGAACACTAGAAAAGTCAAGAAACAGAGGGTGCACACTATCCCTACACTCAAACTTTCTTGATATACGTGCATGTGCGCGTGTGTGCGCATGTAAGGCAGGTTCAACATGTGGGAGCGTGTTGCAAACCGTTTACAACGGTTTGCGTGGGCGTGCATGTGTGTAAGGCTGTGTGCGCGCGTTTTACCATGATTCAGCCAAGTTCACACCGTGTAAGGATGTGTGCACGCGTGTAACACCGTGTAAGAATGTGTACTCGCGTTTAAGTAACTGTGAGCGTGCTTAAGCTGGTGTGCACATTGCTCCCCCTGAGGAAACAGAGAGGAAACAGGAAACAACCAGAATACATGGAAACTGCCAGAGGATACTGCTGGAGTTAATTGGTGGAAACAATTGGAAGCAGGCAATTACACAGGCAGACTAGAAGCCCAACCCAGCACTTAAAACACTACAAACAGCAGTGCAGGCTGTTTCTCACAAGAGATACTGCAAGAAAGTAAGCTATCAGAATTGAAAACTGAAAAAAGCTGAACACAGAGCAGAAATGCTAGGGGCTGCCATAGCTGTTATAATCAGGCATAGGTGAATTGCTGAGGGTGGTGACAATGCAGATGCTGACAGACAACCCACAGTGAGGAGAAGGAGAAGAGTATACAGGCCCAGGGTCACCTACCATGGGTTACATGAGCTGGAGATAGTAGAGCGCTACAGAGTGGACAGAGACCTTCTGCAGCAAATTGTTGAGCTGTGCAGGCCACGCCTCACACACAGAACCAACAGAGGGGAACCCATCCCAGTGGAAACCAAGGTATGTGTTGACCTAAGAATACTAGCAACAGGTACCTTCCAGAGACCAACTGGTGATATGATGGGGATATCACAGGCATCAGCCTCCAGGGTACTGCACCAGTTCCTGGATGCCATGTCAGCACATGTCGGTGATCATGTATATTTCCCCAATGCCCGTGAGGTTGTGACCAGCAATATGCATCTCTTCCAGCAAATAGCGGGATACCCTGAGGTATTGGGTGCAATAGACTGCACGCACATACGCATCAAAGCACCAGCCGGTGAGCGGGGTAGAGCCTACATGAACCGCAAGGGCTTCCCCTCCATCAACTGCCAGGTCGTGTGTGATGCCCAGGGCATAATAATGAATGTGTGTGCTGGCTGCCCTGGGAGCTACTATGATTCCCACATCTGGCATCTGACGCAGCTGTACCAATCATTTGCCAGTGGGGACTTCCCACACGGACACCTAGTGGGGGATGCAGGTTACGCACTTGAGCCGTGGCTGATGACACCCATCAGAAATGCACACACACCTGAACAGGAACGCCATAATGAGGCACACGCACAAACACGTAATGTCATAGAGCGTGTGTTTGGGTTGCTCAAGTCACGGTTCCGGTGTCTGGACACATCTAGTGGAGCCTTGCAGTACACACCAACTACATGTACCCAAATGATCATGATATGTGCTATGCTACATAATATGATCCTGCGGAAACAGCTGCAGCAGGACCAGCATAGGGCTGGGCCAAACATACCCCACCATTGCCAAGGCCACCACAGGCAGAGGGTGACTCGGAGGAGGAACAACCTGACCTTGCCCCAGTAGGCAGAAGGAGGCGGGCCCAGTATGCCCTGGCCTTGGCAAAGAGGCAACGCATAGCACATACACTTGGTCAGTAGGAACACTGGGACTGATACCCGCTCTGACTCACTCATATAGTAACAGGGATGCCTAACATGACACAACCTGCTTCCAAACATGTACAGGGAGTGTAGTATGTGCATCCGACAGAGGCAGCCCTGCAGCACCACCTGAGGCATGAATGACATGTGTCAAGTAATGTAACACCATGTACCATATGCACACCTGAGGACCCTGACTAACATCCACCCTCACCAATCACAAACCACAAAAACACAAACCCACATTCATAGGTACCACATGGGATAGGAACCTAGATGTAATGCTACCCAATGCCAGAAGTATAAACAGCAAGATGTGTGCAGTGTAAACGCACACAGTATAGAGGATGTAGATATCAGTGCTGTAATAGACAACTGGGTCAAAGCCCACACCAGCACCCTAACACTACCAGGTCACACCTCATACAGGGATGTACATGTGCAAAAACATGGAACAAGCTACAAAACGAGGGTGACTAGCAATAAATGTCATGGATAACCACACCCCCATGTTGTTACCACAACAAGAAGCAACATGGATTAGCCATGGTCAAATACCAATTGCTAAAACTGCCTACTACTAAATAGCTTGCTGCAGACCACTGTCCTAATAGCAGGAACCGCACCAGGCCTATGTTCATAGGTTCATAGGTTCATACTAGGCTATCTGCCCTAGGGCATATATAAGCCTAGCCCAGAGTTTTGTGGCTTCCGCCACCCCTTCAGTTCTAAGGATAATATGCCCATTATTTTGCTGTGCCTCTGTCAAGCAGTGACACTGATGTTATCCCTGGGGTATACCTGCGATCTCCCATCCATTGGTCATGATTTCTCTCGAACAAAGCCAGCGAGGTGCCCAGCCTCACATGTACCAGGATGACGTTCCACAGCATAGGGAGTCTCTGGGTGATGAATCTGTCCCTCCAGCACGCCCTATCAATAGCCGTGTTGAGGTTTAAGTCTCCTGCTCTTGTAGATCTGATGGATTTAGAGGTTTTGAGGTGAAGCATGTTCATTAATTCCGGGTTGGACATGGCCTAGTATGTCAGGCACAGGCCACCTCTGAGCAGACGGTAGGTGACTGAATAGAGCTGAGGTTCCTTCAGTCGGGCAGCATAAGACATACATTTGAGACCTTTTATCCTTCTGGTGAGGAATGTTTGGGGCCTGTCCAATTGCTGCAGGTGTCGGGTCAGATACATTCCGAATGGGGCATTGTACTCAATCATTGGTCTGATGAGTGATGAGTACAGGGGAACAATGACCTCCCTTGATCTAGATGTGAATCCCTGCATGATCAGGTGGGCAATGTAGAAGGTCTTCCTAACTACTTTGGCAACATGAGTGTCAAATGAAAGGTTACTGTCAACCTGGGTGCCCAGATCCCTGATAACATCTCCTGTGCTTAGAGGAGTAACACCTATATGGGAACTAGGGGTAACCTTGTTCTTCCCGAAGAGTATGACTATGCATTGTTTAGCGTTTAACTTTAGGCCATGGCTCTGGCACCAGTTATCCGTTTCTATGAGACCCGTCTGAATGATGTCTGTGTCAGATGGGTTTTCAACTATGGTTCCCAGTTAGCAGTCATCTGCAAACTTTGTCAGCCATAATCCTCCTATGTTTGCTTGTACTTCTGAAAAGTAGATGCCGAACAAAAGTGGGCCCAGGACTGAGCCCTGTGGGACACCACTTGTGACAGGCTTGGAGTGTGACATGGCGCCAGCAACCTTGACCCTGTGGGTTCTGTCACTTACCAGTTTGTAACCCATCTTGTGACGTATGGGTCTACATATAAGCTGGTGAGTTTGTCAATGATACCCAAGTGGGGTACTGTATCGAAAGCCTTTGCCAGGTCAAGGTAGGCTGTGTGGACTGCCTTGCCCTCGTCAATGGCCTTGGTGATCATTCTGAAAAAGTCAACCAAGTTTAAAAGGCATGATCGCCCTTGACAAAGCCAAACTGGGTTGGATCCAAAGTCTGCAAGTCCCCTATGTCTTCACTTATGAGTTCCATTATGATTCTCTCCATAGCTTTGCAGACCAGGCTTGTCAAGCTGATGGGACGGTAGTGTCCTGGGTCGGTGGAGGCACCTCCTTTGTGAAGTGGGACCACCGTTGCTGTACGCCACTCCTTGGGTATGTATCCTGAGGTGAGGCTAAGATTAAACAGCTGCCCTAACTGCGGGTTTAATTCCTCATTGAGTTCGTGGAGCACACAACCGGGGACACCATCTGGTCCCATGGATGCTGTGTTTCTCACCTTGGGTAGAGCAGTTCTCACCTGAGCATTTGAGATGTTTGGGGGGCTAAAATCCCCTGGTATAGATATCCATCCCTTTGGGGGGGAGGGGGGGGGGAATCTGCACTGAACCTGTCAGCCAGTATGTTGCCAATGTCTGTATGTTCAGTGAATTTTACATCATTATGAACTAATTCTGAGCATATCTGGGAGTCACCTCCCAGGTTTCCAACATAGCTAAAAAAGGCCTCATGATTGTCTTCTGAGTCCTTAGCGAGTTTCCTCTCAAAATGTGCCCTGGATGATTTTATGGGAGATCTCAGTTCTTTACTCATAATGAGCAGGGGTGTCTTCCCTTCTATGGATTTTGCTCTATCTTGTAGTAGCTCCTTCCTTCTGATGTAGAGCATGTTTATGGCTGGGGTCCAGCAGACTGCATGCATGCCTTTGGTACAAAGAGTCTTTGTTTTGTGTGGGATTGCCTGATTCATGCAGTCCTGGAGGTGCTGGTAGAAGGCATTTATAAGTGATTCAACGGCTTGGGTAATGGTTTCCGCTGGCTTGGGGGCCTTGAAAGAGACCACACCAGTCTTTAGAAGTGTGAAGTCGGCTTCTGAGAAGTTCTTCACTGTGGTCTTCTTTATCTGGGGTGGGGGCATGATGTGGACTCCCAGTGAGATTAGTTTATGATCTGATCTCACCAATGATGGGTATACTTCTGGTGTTGAACATTGTGACCCCATGTTTGTGATGATGTGATCTAGTATGTTGTCTCCTCTTGTGGGGATGGTGACTACTTGTTCCATGGCATATGAGGTTATGAACTCTAGGAACCTTTGGGCTAGAGTGTTGGGGATTGAGTAGTGATCCCAGTCTATATTTGGATAGTTGAAATCACCCAGTATGATGGTGTTTGGAGATACATTTATCCCCTCCAGTGTTTTCAGGAAAGCTGTGTGAGGTTCCTGAGTTTGAGAGGGTGGCCTGTAACCTTCTACAAACTGCCGAACAGTCTTGCCTACGGTTAATTGCATCTGGATGGTCTCTGATGCATCGTGTGTTGCCACCAACCGTGAGGTGAGGGTGTCCTTGATGAATATGGACACCCACCCTCCTTCCTTGGTGTCGTCTGGATTTCGGGGCCAGAACGCATGATATGAGGTAACACCTGATACTGCCGGGGTGCTGTCAGGAGCCCTGAACCAGGTTACCGTCACAGCACAAACATCAATGTTCTCCATACTGAGAAGGGCTTCGAGTGCGTGCATCTTGAGGTTGAGACATCTGGCATTGAGCAGCATTACCCTTAGTTTATTTCCTTTTTTGTGTTCTAGGGTGGTAGGTTTAGAATCTGAGCCTTGCCTAAAAAAGGCACAATGGGGGTGGCAAGAGCCCTAGCCAAATTCCAGAAGACCAGGGGTGACAGGTGCAAGCTGTCCCCTGCGAATCAGCGTGGCTTGTCCAGCATGTCATCCCAGGCCGATGGACATTGGATCCCCTTTGAATGACACCATAGATTAAGCCAATTATTACAGCTGGTCATCGTGTCTCTGTATTGTGGCATCATTCTTGGTGAAGGTAGGATACTGCTCAAGGTCAGGGTCATACCTGCCTGGGCTACATAATCAGAGAGCTCCTCTATGTCTCTTTTCATGTAGTCCAGGGAGGTGCATCACAGGTCGTTCACACCATCATGGACAATGACTGAGTCATACTTGTACTTGCAGTTGAGTGACCTGAGTGCTTGCATTATGTGGTGGATTCCAGCGCCCAATAGGCAGCTTACTGTGACCTTCTCCTTACTCAATCTGGTGAGCGGGATGTCAGTGTGTCTGACGATGGAGTCACCTATGACAGGTGTGTCTGGCATTGTGTTTGGCCTTAAGTGCTGTGAATGTTTGGCACACTGACTCTGTGGTCTATGTGTTGCATGTGCTGTGCCCTGTGGAGGCAGTTGTTTGGGTGTCTGCTTTGGTGGCCTCTGCTGTTATGGTAGATCTGTGATCAGAGGCTCCGAGTATGTCTTTGTGTGTATGATTTGAAGGTGTGATAGTGCTATGTGAGACTGGGTTTGTGGTGTGTGTGGTCACCTTCTCCTCCTCTCTGGTCCTGCCAGTCCTATGTTGAGAGAGCTCAGCCTCCAGTTTAGCTATATAGTTGCATCTCTTGCATGCATTTGTGTTTTGTGGGAGAAGTAGAGGGTTGTCTGTGTACATGAGTCAATTGTAACATTGCCTCAATATTCCCAGGTTCACCAGCTGAGCAGGAGAGGACACTAGCAACTGATCCCTTGACATGCTAGAAGGAATAGACAAAAAACTGTTGGAAGACAGGAAGATATCAAGCCCCCCAAACCACATTATATTTCTTGACTGACAATACCCACACATACACCATAGTTTCATAGTTTCATAGTTTACTACTAGGCTATCTGTCCTAGTGCATTTATAAGCCTAGCCATAGTGATGTGGCTATTGCCACCCCTTATAGTGGTAATAAGTGTACAGAATAGATTCCGAATATTGTGCCTCTCACTTAGTAGTGACACATTATGACCCCCGTACATAACTGAATACCTTGACTGTGCCTCTGTCTAGTAGTGACACAGGGAGGAGCCCTGGGGTAAAACTACAATCCCACATCCAGTTGTCCAGACTTCTCTTGAAGAGAGTCAGTGAGGGACTCTGTCTAACATGAACTGGGATACTCTGCTAGAGTGTGAGATGCCTCTGAGTTATGACGCTGTCCCCCCAGCATGTCCTATACATGTATGTGCTGAGGTTCAAATCTTCAGCTCCCATGGTTCTGGTGGATTTGGATTGCTTGCAGTGGACCATGTCCACCACATCCTGATTGGACATGGTCTTGTATGTCAGGCATAGGTCACCTGTAAGTATGCGGTATGCCACTGAATAAAGCTGGATTTCCTTTAGTCTGGAAGCATATGACATGTGTTGTAGACCCCTGATCTCCTTGGTAAGGTACTTTTGGGGTCTCTCCAGCTGTTGCAAGTGCTGGGTGAGGTACATACCAAATGGGGCTTTGTATTCAATCATGGGCCTGATAAGGGAGAAGTATAGTGGTACAATGACCTCCTGTGATCTGGATGGAAAACCCTTCATGATAAGGTGGGCAAGATAGAAAGTCTTTCTAACCACTTTGGCAACATGGGTGTAAAATGAGATGTCACTATCTACATGTGTCCGCAGGTGTCTGATTTGTATTCTGTGCTCAGTGGGTTGCTGTCTATGTATTGATTTGTGGGTACTTTGTTCCTCCCAAAGGGGATGACCACACATCAGTTGCAGTCAATTTCAGGCCATGATTCCGGCACCAGCTATCTGTCTTTGTGACGGCATTCTGTAGGATGTGTGTGCCAGCTGATGTATTCACATATGGTGCCTAGGTTGCAGTCATCTGTCATCCACAACCCTCCTATGTTTGCTTTCACATCTGAAAAGTAAATTCCAAATAAGAGGGGTCCCAGGACAGATCTTTGTGGGACACCACTTGTGACTGGCTTTGAATCTGACAAGGCACCTGCAATGTCGACTTTATGGGTTCTGTTTCTTAGCCATTTTGCAAACTATCCTGTGACATATGATTTTATATTTCAGCTGTTGAGCTTGTCTATGATGCCTGAGTGGGGTATTGTGTCAAAGGCCCTAGCCAAGTGCAGGTAGGCTGTGTGGACCGCGTAGCCCTCATCAATGGCCCTACTGACAGTATCAAAATAGTCAACTAGGTGCAAAATGCAGGATCTGCCCTGTACAAAGCTGAACTGGGTGGGATCAAGGGTCTGTAGGTCACCAATGTCTCTGTTTAAGAGCTCCATAATGACTCTTTCCATAGCTTTGCAGACAAGGCTGGTTAAGCTTGTGTGGTGGTAGTCCCCAGGGTCTGTGGAGGCATCTCCTTTGTGGAGTGGGACCACTGTTGCTGTACGGCAGTGTTCAGGTACATATCCTGTAGCAAGGCTAAGGTTAAATAGCATTCATATATACGGGTTTAGCTCCTTCTGGAGTTCACATAGCACGCAACTGGGGATACCATCAGGTCCCATTGATGCTGTGTTCTTGTCTTTGCTGAGTGTGGCTCTCACATGGACATCTGAGATGACAGTGAGGTTACATTCATCTGTGATAACTATCTTCTGTTGGGGGTGAGGGAGGGGGAAAATTGCACTGAAACTGTCTGCCAGAATGTTGCCAACATCTGTCAGGTCACTGAAATATATGTTGTTGTGTACCAACTCAGAGCATATCTGAGGGTTCCCACCCAGGTGTCTGACATAACTGAAGAAGGCAGTGTGGTTATCTTTATCGTCTTTGGTGTTTATGTCTAAAAGTTGACCTTGGATGTCTTTATGAGAGAATGTAGCATTTTACTAGTGCTGCTCACAGCTGCCTTCCCTTTAGGAGATGTAGCTCTGTCTTGCATTAGTATCCTTCATCTGTTATACAGTTTGTTTATGGCTGGGGTCCACCAGACAGGCCACATTCCCTTGGTGGAGCGGGTCATGTTTTTATTTGTGATTGCATGGTCCATGCTATCTCGGAGATGTCCGTAGAAAGTGTCTGTGAAGGAGTCACCATTGTGTGTTGTGGTTTCCACTGGCCCAGTGGGCTTAACGGATACCATCTCAGTCCAAAGAAGTGTGAAGTCAGCTTTTGAGGTGTTTGTCACTATACTCTTTGTATTATACTAGCACTGACACAAGTGTAGACAATTTCCCAGAATCCATCAAACAAAACGGACATGCAAAATGTAACACTTCCACAAGAGGGGTAAGCATACTGGATGTGATAATCAGAAATATGTGTACTGGATTTCAAGATGAGAAGTGTATCCTTCACTGGTAAGACCAGACCATACAGTAATCACACTGTAGTTACACATCACGACCTCAGTCCCTGGCTAGACTACCACAGTGAAACACATGTATAAAGCATAGCTTGCACCCCTACAAACCAATGTGGAATCCATGAAAAGCCCTATGCAGGTCCAGAATATGGAACACACTGCAGAACATGTTATACAGGCATACCATGAACACAGCCAAGAGTGCTTGGAGTCTGCAATCACAAACAATAAGACACAATGCCATACACCCAGGCATCTGGCATGCTGGACACCATAAATTACTAAACCATTGAAGAGAATGAGGAAGCTACCACATGATAGATCAAACATGAAAAGTGAAGTAATAAGTGATCACTAGTATGGCAATAAAATGTGTCCACACATACAATCCACTAAGGCCAGGCAAAACAAGTAGAATCTGTGAATCCAGTGGCAATGTGACACCTGTCCCAAGTACACACACAACAACAACTCACCCCAATAAATACAAATGTATGTGATAGACGCAACCAGGTAGCCAAACCGGGGCCTGAGCACCCCCAAATCAGTACTGTCAAAACTAGTCAGGAGGACAAGGTAACCACATACACCACAAACCCAGTCCCACATAGACCTACAACGACTGTAAACCAAACACATAAACACAAAAACATTCCCAGAGGCCCTAATTACAAACACACAACACCAACACAAGCCTCCAAAGCAGACACCCAATAAAACAAACTCCAGACATAGCACATGTAACACATAGTATACAAAGCTGGTGTGCCAAACAGTCACAGGACAGAAGGAGAAACAACATGCCTGATACAGTTGTAATAGGTGACTCCATAGTGAGACATGCGGCTGTCCCAGGGATGGCTTGCACCTGTTACCCATGAGCGTCTGGATATTGCCTAAGGCTTTTGCAAACTACAGAGATCCTCCCGTAGGCAAGGCTGAAAAGAGCAACCCACCACCATAGAAAACAAAACTGGAAAGAAACAGAAGGGTAATGCTGATCAATGCCAGATGTGTAAACCCCAATATGCATGCTCCTGAGGCCCTCCCCAGTATGGAGAACATTGATGTCTGTCCAGTGATACACACCTGCTGCAAGCCTCGTGACAGCACACCAGCACTACCAGGTAATACCACATATCATGTGTTATGGCCACAAAACCTGTAACAAAACATAAAAGGAGGGTGAGTATCCATATTCAGCACAGACAGCCATACGTCCAGTTAACTGACAATGCCTATGTCATTGCAGTCCACCCATGTGCAACTAACTGTACGCAAGACTGCTGTACAGTCTGTAGCATGCTACAGACCACACTCTCACACACAGGATCCCCACCCCTCTGTCCTGAAGACAGTGGACAGTATGAATGTACCACCAAATACAAAACAAGGAACACACAAATTACCACATAGGTGGTAAACCATTATGTGTGGAAGGAGTAATCAGGGACCTAGTGACACAAGTGGACAGTCACCTGTTATGTGACAGCCACATCGCCAATTTGTCTAGGAAGACTGTCTATATTGGGCACTGTATCATGAAAGGATTCACATCTACGTCAACAAAGGTCATTGTGCCCCTATACTGTTCCCCTATCAGACCATATTGTAATACAATGCCTCATTTGGGATGTACATTACCTGGCACCTGCAGCAGTTAGAAAGACCTCAAAGGTACCTCAGCAAGAGTCAGAAAGGGTCTCAACTATGTCTCATATGCTGCCTGGCTGTAGACACCACAGCCGAATGCTGTCACATACTGCCAACACAGAGGCATTGTATGTCTGTTGTACAAGTCCATGTCCAACACAGAAGTAATGGATATGCTCCATCCCAGAAAACTCAAAGCCATCAGAGCTGTGTGAGTCAGAGATGTCAACCTTAACACATAATCATATAGGATGTGCTGGAGGGACAGATACCTAACCCTGAGTCTCTCCACACCCTGGAACAGAATACCACTACATGTTAGGCAGAGCCCCTCACTGACACTCTTCAACAGGAAGTTAGCAAAATGGATGGATAATTGTAGATGTACACTGGGGGTCTTTACTGTGTCATGTCCAGACAGAGGCACAGCTAAGTAAATCATAAGTGGCCATAATATTCACATAGCAAGGGGTGGCAAAAGCCACACGCACTGTGGCTAGGCTTACAAATGCCCTAGGGTGGATAGCCTAGTATGAATCTATGAACCTATTATGATACAAATTGTACAGGACAAGGATAACTCCAAAGCTGCTGCAACAGATGGTAGTAAGCATGTTGTGAATTCCTGGATATGCTCTGGATCACACAAATATTGCAAACAACATACCAAACACACACACGTATTGCCAACATACACCCTGAGAGGTGCAATGCAAACCTCCCCCCCTCATAATGCCAAATATCTTTCCCAGCAGACTGCTGCCTCCCTGACATTATGTCAGCCTTACCACAGGATATGTACCCAAAGAGCAGTGTACAACAACAGTGGGTGTTCTCAAGAAAGGTGTCGCCTGAATGGATACTAAAAACAACCACCACAGAATCCTGAGAAGCTTGGTCTGCACAGCTATGGAAAGGATCAGCATGTACCGCAGACATAACGATATTGGGGATCTATTGACACCCGACCCTACCCAGTGTGGGTTTATGAAGTGCAGACCCCGCCCCTAAACATGTGTGACTCAGTTGAAACAGTGATTGAGGTCACTGATGAGGGCAATGTGGTCCACACAGTGTAGCTGGACCTTGCAAAGCCTTCCATACAATACCCTACATGTTCAATATAGATATGCTCACCAGCTTATATATACACCCCAATGTCACTAGAGGGGTTGCAAAGCAGACCAATGACAGAACTGACATGGCCAGACATGCTGCAGCCATGTCAGACTACAAACCAATATAACAGGTATCCCACAAAGCTTGGTCCTGGGACCTTTCCCGTCTGGTATATATGCCCCATAGGTACAGGCCAACATGTAAGGACTGTGCCTGAACATGTTTGCAGAGGACTACAAACCGCCTAACATATCTGACACTCCAGCTGACACAAGCATCCCACAAAAGGGCCACATAGAAACAGACAACCGGTGCCATAGCCATGTCAGCATGTGAAATGGAGAAAACTGTATAGTCAACCTCTGTGGATATACAGTAAGTGACCACCAATTACCACATAGGTGTTAACCCATTACATACTTCACATGTAATGACGGACCTGGGTACACAAGGGGATAGATATCCTGCATAGGACAAACATGTGGCTGTAGTGTTAACAGAAACAATCCATATACCAACCTAATCATGAACGTTATGACATCTAGATAAGGGGAGGTCACTGTGGTTATCCTTCATCAGCGTTACAAATGGCCACAACAGCCCCTGTGGGGTGTACCTCAGCAGACACCTCCATCAACTGTAAAGTCCACAACAGTACCTCACCAGGAGAATCAAAGAGCTTGAACACATGTAATGTGTTGCCTGATTAAACAGAGTGCAACTCCACACACTGCCATGCTGGCCACCCAGACGCAAGCTGTGCCTGATGTAGAAAGCCATGTCCAAGCTGGAATCAATGAACATGCTGCACCTTGTACAATCTGAATGGCAGTGAGCTATGCACATGAGGGACCTGAACCCCAGCACTGACATACATAGGACACGCTGTACTGCATTATCCATAACACAGAAGCCACCCCCACGCATGAGTAAACTACCAGTACAGGTTATCCATTGAGTCACTCATGGATTCTCCTCAACAGGAATCTTAATGAGTGATGGGAGATGGTAGGTTTACCCTGGGTATCAATGTTATGTCACAGGTACACAAAGGCACAGTATACTAAACAAGACATATGTCATGGCAAACTACACTTACAATGTGTCGAAGGACAAACACACTCTCTGACTAGCATTAGAAATGGCCTAGGGCACATCGGTAGTGTTTGCCAATGTACACCTATGTTGTGGAATACACTACTGATGTTAGATGAGGCTGTTGTAAGTAGTTCATATCCAAACATAATGCAACATGGTCAGATAAGTTCATAGGTTTATACTAGGCTATCTGCCCTAAGGCAGTTATAAGCCCAGCCCAGAGTTTTGTGGCGTACGCCACCCCTTATATGGAAACAATACTGTGCCCATTAGTTTGTCATGCCTCGGTCCAGCAGTGACACAGAGATGGTCCCCGGGGTAAACCTATGATCTCCCATCCACAGGTAAAGATTCCCCTTGAACAGAGCCAGTGAGGTGCTCTGCCTCACATGGACCGGGATTGTATTGCACAGCATAGGGAGTCTCTGAGTGATAAATCTATCCCTCCAATATGTCCTACTTATATCCCTGCTAAGGTTTAAGTCACTTGCCCTAGTGGTTCTGGTGTATTTGGTGATTTTGAGGTGGAGCATGTCCATTACTTCCTGGTTGGACATGGCCTTGCATGTCAGGCACATGTCACTTCTGAGCAGACGGTATGTGACTGAATAGAGCTGGAGTGTCTTCAATCTGGCAGCATATGACAGATGTTGGAGACCCTTTATCCTTTTGGTGGGGGACTTTTGGGGTCTCTCCAATTGCTGCAGATGTCAGGTGAGATACATCCAGAATGGGGCATTGTACTCGATCATTGGTCTGATAAGTGAAGAGTACAGGGGAACAATGACCCCACTAGATCTGGATGTGAATCCCTTCCTGATCAGGTGGGCAATGTAGAAGGTCTTTCTAGCCACGTTAGCAATGTGAGTGTCAGGAGAAAGGCCACTGTCAACCTGGGTCCCCAGGTCCATGATAGCCTCCTCTGTGCTTACAGGATTGCCACCTATATGGTAGCTTGGGGTTACCTTGCTTTTCCCGCAGGGTATGAATATACATGTTTTGGCATTTAACGTCAGGCCATGGCTCTGGCACCAGCTATCAGTGTCCGTGAGTCCCTTCTGAAGGATATCCATGTCTTTTGCACTGTCCACTATGGCACCCAGTTTGCAGTCATCTGCAAACCTTGTCAGCCAAAGTCCTCCCATGTTGACCTGTACCTCTGAGAAGTAGATGACGAACAATAGGGGGCCAAGGACTGAGCCCTGTGGGACACCACTTGGAGTCTGACATAGCGCCAGCAACTCTAACCCTGTGGGTCCTGTCCTTAAGCCAGTTTGCAACCCATCTTGTGACATATGGGTTTACATTTAGGTTGGTAGGTTCTTCTACAATACCCGAGTGGGGTATTGTGTCGAAAGCCTTTGCAAGGTCAAGGTAGGGTGTATGGACTGCCCTTCCCTCAGCAATGGCCTTAGTGACTGTTTTGAAGAAGTTGACCAAGTTCAAAAGGCATGATCTGCTCTTGACCAAGCCAAACTGGGACGGGTCCAATGTCTGCATGTCCCCTATATCTTTGTTTATGAGCTCCATTATGATCCTCTCCATAGCTTTGCAGACTAGACTTGTTAAGCTTATGGGGCGGTAATTACCAGGGTCCGTAGAGGCACCGCCTTTGTGCAGATGTGCACAACTGGACCCTAACCAGGCTGTTGTGCACACTATGGAAATGTAAAGCAGTGATAGGACTAAAGCCCAGGATACTGTCCACCACAGTGAAAGTACTGAACCACTACACTATACAGTACTACAGTGTTAGGTCAGTATGAACGGATGTTATGCAAAACCTGCAGGCACAGTATAATCCCTGTTGTGTTCACACAAAAAGCATTTGGACAGTAACTACACAACATGACACAGAACACACAACCATAAACTGGAGATATTTGTTGAAGGTCACACTCATCCACAAATGTGATGGGCTGCAGAGTTCAACATATGGAAAGCTCACACTGGGCATGCTCACACACTTAGATAAATGAGACATCTTTCACACAACATGCCATGGGAAGGCTGAACTGGGCATGCTCACACACTTAGTCCAAATGTTCCTCTTAGCAACTGTGAAAACACACCAGAGGATGCTCATTCCCCTTTCTAGACACTGATCATGTCAGCACCCTATAAGTATATCAGGAGAAAAGGAATCTCCCAGTAGTCCGAATAGCACGCTCTGCTAATGCATCTGTCTCTAGCGTCATAACATAGTTAGATAGGGGTTTGAATCCAGCAAGTGGCAAGTGTGTGTGAAGGGGGGTAAGTGTGTTTGAAAGGAACATCCCTTTTGGCAACTGTGAAAACACACCACAGGATGTTCATTCCCCTTTCTAAACTCTGATGATGTCAGCACCCTATAAGTATATCAGGGGAAAAGAAATCTCCCAGTAATGCGAATAGCGCTCTCTGCTAATGCGTCCATCTCTAGTGTCATAACATAGTTAGGTAGGGGTTTGAATCCAACAAGTGTGTGTGAAACAAATATCCCTTTTGGCAACTGGGAAAACATACTACAGGAAGCACATACCCCTTTCTAAACGATATCACAATTATTTATGGCTTTTGATTACAGACATGTCACGTGTGTGTTGCACACACAGAATGCCCATGTGTGCGGGTTGTCTCTCACAATAATGCATGACATTGATTAAACCAGTTATGGCAATGCACACATGATGTATGTATGTGCCAAATACACATATGTACCTGTGACCTTCAATAGTTACCATGTGTGATGCCTGCCACATGTGAATACATGGTATTTGCACAGGGTAACATTATGACTGTGGTCTTCTGTGCAGGTGCTGCATGTGGGATGTGTATATACAGTGTGAGATGTAGATGCTATCAGCCTAGTAGTGAGGGATACACACCTGGTCTGGGGCATATAGTCTACATGTTGTTGATGAACAGGTGCTGCATGTTTTCACCTGTTGTGGGAGTGGTAAGACGTTCCATAGCAATGCAGTGACCGCATGCTAAGAACCGTTCAGCTAGGGTGTTGTAGCTACAGTAATTCATTAGCATTCAGTAATATGTCAGCATCCCTGGTGAGGGTCTGATGCCAACCAAGGTCAGGGTTCTACCAGCCTGTGTCACTTGCTCAGTGATCCCTTCCATGTTCCCTATCATGTATCCCAGTGAGGGACATCACACATCAGCTGTAGTGGCATGGACAATGACTGAGTCATATGTGTCCATGCATCTGACTGACCTGTATGCTTGTGTTATGTGGTAGACCATAGTGCCCCATGAGCATATCACTGTGACCTTCACCTTGTCCAGCCTGGTGAGCATGTCCTCACTGTACTGGACAATAAAAGTACCTAACACAACTGCAGCAGTAGTGTTGTATAGCTGTACAGACTGTGCTTGTTTAGCACACAGGATGTGTGTGCTATGTGTTATGCGTGCTGTGTGCAGGCCTAATGTATGCCTGTGTGCCAGCTGCAGAGGTGTCTGCCAGTCATGCAGGATGCTATCCTTAGGCTCCATGAATGGCCCGGTGTGTTTCCATACTTGTATTGCAGTCAGTGTAGGTCCACATCAGACTGGTATTGCAGTCACTGTAGTATTTCATGCCACCTGACAGGTTATGCCAGTACTGGGTTCAGAGTGCTTAGTCCACAGTTTGGCCATGTGTTTCCATCTCATACATGTGTTGTACATCCATGGGTAGGGGATAGGGTTGACTGTGTACATGTGGCAGCTGTGACATTACTACATGACTCACATATTCCACAATTGTACCATAGAGGTGACTGACAACTGACCTTTGCACATGCTACCACAGTATTGAGATTGCATTGGTGATTAACAGCACATAGGGCCAATGGTGAACAAGATACATAGGTC
Organism: Protopterus annectens; assembly: GCF_019279795.1. NCBI lineage: Eukaryota > Metazoa > Chordata > Ceratodontiformes > Protopteridae > Protopterus > Protopterus annectens. The sequence goes on from NC_056730.1 coordinate 1,152,453,298, forward strand.
CATAGGTTCATACAAGGATATCTGCCCAGGGCATTTATACACCTAGCCAGAATGTGTGTGGCTTTCACCATGCATTGTAAATCTATCTTGCTATGCCCTTTTCCAAGGTTAGTATACTGTGCCTCTGTCTAACAGTGACACATAAGTGATACCCAGGGTAAACCTACAATGTCACATCCAGTCATTAATATCACTCTTGAAGATAGTCACTGAGTGACTCTGCCTAACCTCTATTGGGATAATATTCCAGATTGAAGGGAGCCTCTGAGTTATGAATGTGCCCCTCCAGCATGTCCTATGTATATCACTCCTGAGGTTCAAGTCTTTCCAGTGTGTATCCTGATGGGATCTGGATATTCTGAGGTGCAGCATGGCCATTAAGTCAGGGTTTGACATGGCTTTATATGTCAGGCACAGATTGCCTATGAAGAGGCAGTATGCCACTGAGTAGAGCTGCTGTTTCTTTAACCAATCAGTATGTGGCATCTGTTTGAGCCCTTTGATCCTCTTGTCGAGGTATGTATGTGGTCTTTCCAGCTGCTGCAGGTGTCTGGTAAGGTGCATGCCAACAGGGTCATTGTAGTCAATTATGGGCATGATGAGGGATGAGTAAAGAGGCACAATGTCCTCCCCGATCTACATGTGAATCCCATCATGATGATGTGGCCCATATAAAATGTTTTCCTAACCACTTTGTCCATGTTGTTGTCAAATGGTAGAATGCTATCAACCTGTGTACCCCAAGGTCCATAATTCCTTCGTCTGCACTTAATGGATTAACACATATGTGGTACTTTGTGGTCACTTTGTGTTTGACAAAGAGGGTGACTATACGCTTTTTGGCATTCACCTTGAGGCCATGGCTGTGGCACAAGTCGTGTGTTTGCAAGAGGCCCTTTTGGAGGATGTGTGTGTTAGCTGGAGAGTTGATTATGGCGTGCGGTTTGCAGTCATCTGCGACTTGCTCAGCCACAGTACTTCCATGTTGGCCTGTACCTCTGATAAATATATAATGAACATGACAGATCCCAGGGCTGAGCCTTGTGGGACACCACTTGTAACTGGTTTGAGGCTGACATGGCTCCAGCAATTCTAACCATGTGTGTTCTGCCCTTGAGCCACTGTGCAATATCCGTAGTGACATAGGGGTAATATGTACACTGGTGAGCTTCCCTAGAATGCACAAGTGGGGTATTGTATCAAAGGCTTATGCAAGGTCCAGGTAGGCTGTGTAGACCACCTTCCCTTGACAGTGGCCTTGGTGACTGTTTCAAAGAAATCAAACAGGTTTGAGAGGCAGGATCTGCCATTAACAAAGCCAAACTGTGTATGGTGACATGTCTGTAGGTCCCCAATATCTATATATATGAGGTTCATGATGATCCTTGCCATAGCTTTGCAGACCAAGCTATTCAGACATATGGGGCGAATAGTGTCCAGGATCAGTTAAGGCACCACCTGAATGTAGAGGGACCACTGTTGCTGTACGCCACTCTTTGGCCACATATCGTGTAGTAAGACTGGGATTGAACAGTAGTGTTATGTCTGGGTGTAGCTCTTCTTGGGGTTCATGTAGGACACAGCCTGGGACACTGTCTGGTCCCATTGATGCAGTGTTTATTGCTTTGGAGAGGGCAGCTCTTACCTGAGCATCTGGGATGTCAGGGGGGGCAGCACTCTGCTGGGAGACATATTTGCCCTTTTGGTGTGGTGGAGGGGAGAAGGTAGCAGTGAACCTGTCCACTAGGATGATAGCAATGTCTGTGTGTTTGGCATTTCGTGTGACATCTTGGACTACCTCTGAGCATATCTGGGTATTACCACCCAGGTTCCTAACATAACTACAGAAAGCCTTGTGATTATCCTCAGTGTCTTGTGGAATCTTCTCTCAAAGATGGCCTTAGATAATCTTATGAGTGCCTGTAGTTGTCTTCTAATACTCATCAGTGATGCCTTCATATTTTGAGAGTTTGTTGTATCATGTAGTGGCTTCATCCTTCTATTGTATAGTTTGTTTATGGCTGGTGTCCAGCACACAGGACGTCTGCCTTTGGAGGATTGGGTCTTGTTTTCATATGTGATTGCATGATCCATGCATTCCTGAATGTGTCCATAGAATGCCTTTATACAGGTATCTGCAGTCTGGTCCATATTTTCAACAGGCCTGGGGGCTTTGAAGGTTTCCACATCATTTATGAGGGGTGTGAACATGCTTGACATGAGCTGTTGACTGACATCCCGCCCTTCAGACTGAGCAAGGTGAGGGTCACATTTAGCTACCTGTTGGGTGATAGAATGTGCCACATAACACAGGCACACAGGTCACTCCACAGCAAGTACAAGTATGAGGCAGTCATTGTCCATGCTGGTGTGAACAACCTGAGACGTACCTCCCTGGACCACATGGAAAGAGACACAGAGGAGCTCTTACAGCACCCTCTCAAACTCAGGACTCCCACACAGCCTTCATGCTCACACAGGAGAGTATAGATTTCTCTGCAAACACCATCATACTGGGTGACGTCAGCTACCCAAACATAGACTGTGAACATTACTCAAGCCACAATACCCAAGCTCTAGGGTTCCCATAGTTCAGACACTCTTTAGCTATGGAACAGGTAATCAACCTTCCCACAAGAGGGGCAGATATACTAGACCTGATCATCACAAACATGAGTACAAAATGCTCACCACTTGAAGTATATCCCTCATTGTTGCAATCGAACCATATACTAATCACACTGGAGTACTGGATCCCCCACATATGCAAACCTCAAACACATCGATGTGTGTGTGGGAAATGCCCCTATTAGAAACTGTGACAGTACACTACAGGATGCAGATTCCCCTTTTGAAACACTGATGATGTCAGCACTCTATAACTATATTACCTGAATTAAAGTTCTCCAGTAATTTGTATAGCGCGCTCTGCTAATGCATCTTTTTCCGGTGTCATAACATAGTTAGGTAGGGGTTTGAATCCTGCCAAGGGAATGTATGTGTGTTAGTATGAGTGGGGTTTGTGTGTGTGCATAATGCTGTGAAGGAAAAGTGCCTTTTGCCAACCGGGAGAACACACTACAGGGTGCACATCCCTCTTCCTAAACACAGATGATGTCAGCACCCTCTAAGTACAGCATTAGAAAGGATTTCTCCCACTAATGCAAATAGCACACTCTGCTAATGTGTCTGCCTCTAGTGTCATAACACAGTTAGGTAGGGGTTTGAATCTTGAAAATGGCAAGTATGTGTTTTACTGTGGGTGGGGTTAGTGTGTGTGCACAATGGTGGGGGTGGGATGTGGCTTTTGCCAAATGGGGCTATGCACTGCAGGGTGCACATTTCCCTTAACAAACAGTGATGTTGACAGCACCCTATACAAACAAAACAACAAAAGAGAAGGTGTTGGTACCAATAACGCATGTAAGGTAACACTTCTTCAAGTAATGCCTACAAAACGAAGTAGGATAAACGAACAATCCTTTTACTCTATACAAACAACATGACAACAGACAACTGCCAGTACTCAGTATAGTGCTACATGCTACTGTAACACGCACATGTACCAGAATATACCTAGATAGTGTTTTGAAGCCTGAATGTGGCAAGTGTGTGGATGTGGGATGTTTCTGTGTGTGCATTTCCGTATGGAAAACATGTTTGATGTGGCAATCAGGGTACCACAGTACCTGATGCACATTACACTTTTAAACTGATGAGGTTGCCTGCACCCTGTGAGTACAGGTAGAAAGGAGGAAATTGGTAGTAATCCACATAGTGCACTTTTCAAATGTGTACCTGTCATGTATCGACAGCTACTCATGTAGGGTAATAAATAATGGGAATGGCAGGTGAGCGTGTGCATGTGTGGGGGTAGCAGGGTGTGTGTAAATGCATGTGTGACAGAACAGATACATATAGCTGAATCTACATAACAGCACATGATGCACATTCCCATAGTCAATGGTAGCATGTGATGGTGTGCAGCTGGTACACTTTGGTAAGTAGTATGGGTGCAGATAACAATTCAGGACATTCATACAGTTACTGCAGCAGGAATGCTGGGATATACACACAATCATAGTGGAACAGTGAACAGTTACCTACATGTTACTACTTATACACATCTATGTAGTCACCCTGTGCATCAGCAACGTGTTTAACTTTTCCTGCACCAATGTTGTAGTATGCAGGAGGTGGCACAGTGTCATCATATGCACAGGGTGTGGGTTAGGTATGCCCAAGCCAGCCACTGGTAACACCAATTGACATGTGTGTGTATGTGTGTTTGTGAGGGGCAGCAGTACAGGGTGGACCGGTGTTGGTGCAGTGTGTGTGTGTATGTGTTTGCCCTAGGTGTTAAATTTCTGCATGTGTGTAAGCACGCACACAGTCCCACATAATGGCTGCCATGTACAGGGTTTTGTGGACAGCCACAGACTGCACCTGTCAGGTCATCCAGATCAGTATCTGTGGGCACGGACACGGTACCTGTGCCTGGCAGGGGTGCTACGGACCGTATCCGATACTAACCCAGACTGGGTACTGTCATCGGAAGTGGGGGTGTGTTGACTGGACACAGTTCCCTGTTGGGACTGTCCAGAGCCACGTGCACGTGGTCTCCTGGGGCGTCCTGATGACAGCACAGACCCAGCATTGCTGGGGCTGGTGCTGGCACTTGAGGTGCATGAGTGGGCCTGTTGTCGTCCGCGGCCACTGCCAGCTGGTGCTGTTGCCGGCATACGGCCACGTCGACGTCGCAAATGCACACCATCGCCCTGGCCCGTGCACATCTGGTTGTGGAGCAGCTGTTGTATGTCCCCACAATGTCTGTCAACGACATCTGTGAAGTTACGAATAGCATTCGCAACGTCACGCATGCCGTCTGTCATGGCTGTGCGACATGCTCTCAGCTCCCTCAGACCCTGTCTGGTGTACCTTTCCATACGTGCCTGTGCCTGCATAACAGTCCGAAACATAGTGGAGGTTGACATACCTCCTTGGGCACGTCGGCCAGAGGCAGTACGGCCACGGATGCCCCCATGAGAACCCATGGGCGACTGTCTGCATGGTACCATTGGAGGACCCTGCTCATGGCTGCTTTGTGGGGATGCATGTACCACAGGTACCACATTACCCTGATCTATGCCCACTGCATACTGTCCATCACCTAGGGACAATGGTGACAAAGGATGTAACGGCAAGATGACTGTGCGCATTGAAGGGGTTGACAGCTGTGTACTGTCAATTGGCTGACCAACCTTCCTGCACTATTATAGACATTTCATCATCATCAGTACCTGGGGTGCAAGATTCAGGTTCCCTGCTGCAGGTCACCAGAGCAGCACCAGAACCTACGGGAGGAAAACAGGGAACACAGATTACAGTCTCTACACATATTTGACAGAGATGCACTTCAATACTAATGCACACATTCAGAAATGGACACATGCACTCATGGACACACACACACATGCACACATGGGCACAGGCACACTTGCACACATGCACACCCCACAGTAAACACACACATCAGTACTGAGTTACACTACTCTTACTATTGTTAAACTGGGTATTGCAGGTATTATTAAACACACTCACCAGCATGTATACTACAGAGTTACACTACTCTTACTAGTATTATAAATTGTTTTTCAGGTAATGTTAAACACACTCACCAGCATGTATGGCCTGCCTCGTTGCTAGATGGGAGGGACCTGGAAATATGAAGAAAGTAATGTCAGTGGGCACAAGTGTGCCATTTGTTTTGCATATGATACAGTACAGTAGTACACTAGTTCCCTTATACACATCAGCTGCTCATAATGTCTGTATCACACATGCACAATTACATATCATGATGACAGATACATACCACATGCACACCTTATGCGTGCATGAAGTAACAGCGTACAGAACAGTCATATGTACATACCAGGAGTTAACTCTAATCTCACCCTTACCTCTCTTCAAACGTCAACTCAAACTGTACTTCCAAAACCACTGGCTTTGTTCTTGTAGTACTCCAGGCTAACTTCCCTCTCCCCACCCTCTCTTTACCTTTAACCCCTCATTGTGCATAAAAACTAGCTTTTACCCTGTTTCTTTTCCCTTGCTGTCCTTCTATGCTCTGACCTACTTCTCCCATCTCTCCCACCTCCTCTTGACTGTCTTCCTTCTTTTCCTCTCTTCCCTTCTTGACTCCTGCCTCTTCCCTCTTATTTTATATTTCATACTCCTTCTACTTCTCTACCCTTCTGAGCTTTAACTATTATCTATATGGCTTTTGCCTTATTGCATAACCGTTATGTTTCAGGTAGAATTGCTTTGAAACCGACAGAACATTGTGTATGACTTTAAACTGTTTGAGTTCCTTAAATGTATGTTGATTTAATTAACAAGCTGATTTATATTTCTATTATTTTGGATGTCTGTATTAACAACTTGTCTGTCTGCCTTTATTATGTTATGTGTGGAGCTTTTCTCCCCAGGCCTCTACTGAAAATGGACATATATCCAGCTAGACTAGCTCAGTCAACAAATGTAAAACTAATAACAATAAATAAATATGGCATCTTACCTGCACGCTCGGTGTCTTGCTGCTGTGTGGATCCAATCTCCATCATGATGCACGACTGATGCTGTTGTTGTTCTGGGGCTGGATCCACAACACTTAGCAGTAGCCCCTCCTGTCTGGTGAGGGGGGGGTGTGTGGCCACCCCCCCACCTGTGGCAACCTGTTGCCTGCGGATATCTGCAGCATGCTGGCGGACATTTCTAATCAAATCACTGCAGTAATGTCTCACCTGCTCATATGTCCTATCATGCATGCCAACATCATTTATCCTGCTAACAAGGTTTTGCCACAGTGCAGACCTCTCCTGCTGATTCTGGGTGGTGCGTGAAAACAGGATGGCATAGTCACGCACCAGGCTCTGGTGGATCACTTCATCCTCTGCAGCAGAGTAAGCGGGGTTCCTTTTCAGAGCCATATTCCCCTGGAAAAGTACACAAACAGGTTATCAGCATAGTATCTCAGCAATACATGGTACACATTCTATACAGGGAGTATTAAATTGTACTTATTACTGCTTGGTTGTAACTTGATTAAAGTGTAGCTATCATTCTAATTCATTTGGATTAAGCACTTGGCCTTCAGACCAGTTGTTTTACATTAGGGAGGTTTGTGGCAAGCACTGTGGTGGCAGGACACATAGCTTTCATCCTTTGAAGTTGGGAACTGCTGACTGAGAGCCCAGTGTCCAAGTGTATTAGTTCTGGTATAGGCAGTTGGCCTTCAGGCCAGTTATTTAACATTAACAAGGTTTGTGGTCTGCACTCTTATGTGAGAATAGGCTGTACTCTGCCATTCATAGCTGGGAACTTCTGGTTTCAGGTTTATAGTGCCTGCATATTTGAGCTGTATCTTACTGACATTGGTACACCTTGTTTGCTGACACTACATCCAAGCCTCCTGAATCTAGCTTTGTTTATATGCTTGTTATTTGTTAGCTTGTTATTTCACTGGTACGCTACTTCCACATAATACACAGCTTCTCAGCACTTCTGTGACTCACTACTGATATCTGCATTGCTTACTGTACGTATTTCCTTGTTACACATGACAGCAAGTGACTGCTTGTCATTGTTGCATTTACTTAATTGTAACACATTGCACTTAAGTTACCTGGCACTTGCCCACTGAAGCTATTATATCAGTCAGCAGTAGTAAGTAATATCAGTACACCCTCACTCCCCACTGGACCTTGTTTTAAATTATTACGGAATTCACAATAGTATTCTAGCATGTCCAAAGGTCAGTTGTCAGTCTCCTCCCCAGTCCAGCTGGTGAGTGTGGTAATCCAGAGGCAATGTTATAACAGCTGCATGTACACAGACAACCCCCTCCTCCTAACAACAAATTCAAACACATGTGAGTGATGCAACCATACACCAAACTGGAGGCTAGGCTCTCTCTACTCAATACTGCCATAACCAGTCAGGTGGAGAAGGAAACCACACTCACTACACTTCCAGTCTCACATAGACCTACCACGACAGCAAAACTAACACATAATCACACAAAAAATACTCGGAGGCTCAGACTACAGATCTGCCTATGCAGCAGAGACCTCCAAAGCGGACACCCAAGCAACCACTACCACAGAAACAAACACGTGCAACACATATCTCACAAAGCCAATGTGCTGAACACTCACAGCCCTTAACAGTAAACAACACACCTCATACACCTGTAATAGGTGCCTCTATCATCAGGCACACTGACATCACGTTCACCAGGCTTAACGAGGAGAGGGTCACAGTGTGCAGCCTGTCGGGCACTACGACCCGCCACATAACAGAAACACTCAAGTAACTCCAAGGCAAGTACAGGTATGACTCACTCAATGTCCATGCTGGTGTAAATGACCTGACACATACCTCCCTGGACTACATGACATGATACAGAAAGGAGCTCTCTGAGCATGTAGCCCAAGACAGTATGACCCTGACCTTGAGTAGCATCTTACCCTCACCAAGAATGATGCCACAATATCAAGGCAAGATGATCCCTTCCAACAATTGACTGAAGTACTGGTGTCATTCACAGGTGAGCCAATGCCTGTCATCTTGGGGTGATATGCTGTACAAGCCATGATGCTTTGCTAGGGGCAGCTTGCACCTGTCACCCCTGGCCTTTTGGATTTTGGCAGAGGCTCTTGCTACACCCATAGTGCCTTTATTAGGCAAGGCTCATAAGGCAAACCCACATCCATTCGTATCACAAAGGATGAGGAACTAAGAGTGATGCTACTCAACACCAGAAGTCTAGACCTCAGGATACACGCAGTCAAAACTCTACTAAGCATTATGGACATCGATATCTGTGCAGTAACAGAAACCTGTTTCGGGTTTCCCAGGAGCACACCAGCACTAACAAGTTATACCTGTTACCATTCTTGTCGGCCCCAACACTTGGACCAGACAACAAAAGGAGGGGGAGAATCAATATTCATCACAGATTCCCACACCTCCACATTGGTGGCAAAGTACCACATAGGTGTTAAGCCATTGAGTACAGAAGACGTAATTGGAGACCCGGGGAACAAACTTGATAGCAATCTGTCATTTGTCAACCACATGGCCAACGTGGATTGAAAGACATGTTATATAGCCCAGCTAATCATGAAGGGATTCACATGTATGGCAGGGGAGGCCATTGTGCCTCTTTACTCATCCATCATCAGGCCTATAATTGAGTACAATGCACCTTTTGGGATGTACCTAACCAGACACCTACAGCAACTGGTAAAGCCCAACAGTACCTCATCAAGGGGATCAAAGGGCTCAAACAGATGCCATATGCTGCCCAGTTAAAGGAAATCCAGCTGGACTCAGTGGCATACTGCCTGTTCAGAGGCAATCTGTGCCTGCCATATACAGCCATGTCCAACCCAGAAGTAATGAACATGCTGCACCTCAGGAAATCAAAGTCCCATACAGCCACATGCTCAGGAGACCTGAACCTTAGCACTGACATAAATAGGACATGCTGGAGGGACATATTCCTAACCCAGAGGCTCCCTTCACTCTGTAATGAACTCACACTACAGGTTAGGCAGAGTCCCTCATTGACTCTCTTCCATAGGAATCTGGATGAGTGGATGGAGATCATAGTTGTACCCCGGGTATCACTTCTATGTCACTGTTAGACAGAGGCACAGTATACTAACCTCGGAAAAGGGCATAGCAGCATAAATTTTAATTGGGTGGCAAAAGACAAACACATTCTACTAGGCTTATCAATGCCCTAGGGCAAATAGCCTAGTATGAACCTATGAACCTATGTGTACTGCTATAGTACTTCTGCCATATGTTGCATGTGTGTGTGTTGTGGGGATGCACAGGTAATGGCCAGATATTTCTGCACAGGCAACACGTCTGAAACACTCTGGGTGTTCATCCCTACATACTGTATGTGTGTTGCCATCCAACCCTGTGATGTGGACACACATTACTCAGCCTGGATATACATATCCCAACAACACCACAAGCACAGTACACTACCTTGCTATGTATGCATGTAATTACACAGTTATTCACTAGTTAGGACTGTGATGCTATCCATGCAGCCCACTGGGCCAGTGGAAGCCACAACACACACTGCTGACCCCTTTGCAAAAGCTTACCACAGACATCCCACATAGTGCATGTACTGTGCACACATATATCTAACCCAGACCGTATGCACACCACTTATTTATCCTGTCCAGTGGACTACAGATACAGGCACATTGTATAACAATAGCAGGAGGCTACTGCAGCACAGGGCAGATTCACATGAAGGCAAGGCATCTGTGGTCAGCAGTGTTAAGATGCTTCACATTCACCAAATGCACAGATATTGGCAACATTGTTGCAGACAGTTTAGGTGCAGGTACCCCCCCCATTCTCCTACACAAGTGGAATTAGTTATCACAGATGAATGTAACCTTCCTATCCTCTCACATGTCCAGGTGAGGGCCACCCTCAACATTGCAGAACACATAGCATCACTGTTACAAAATGGTATCCCTGGATGTGTGCTACGTTCACCCTTAGAGGACATAGCACCACATTACAGACTGATATTAATCCCTGGCCATACTACAGGATATGTACCTGAACAGTGCCATACATACACAGTGGTCCCACACCAATGAGGAGGAACCTGTACTGACCCTGGGAACTACTGCATCATATGCATAACTGGCCTTGTGTTCTAAGCTATGGAAGTTTTAAGTATGGGCAACATGTACAGCAATATTACATATGTATATATTTCAGGACTATGTACACACAACCTATCTCATGGACATACCTATAGATAGTGAACTATGATACATTTGGAGGTGTCACAGTAAACACAGTATTAACCTGCTACTTTGCATTACCTGTGTTTGTGGCAGCTGTTGCTGTGTCAGTGGTGCTGCTTGCTGCTTGCTGTTTGCTGCTGCTGCTGCTGGTTTTGCTGCTGGCTGTCTGTATATATATTTTTTCTCTCTCTGTCTCTCTCTCTCTTTCTCTGTAGGTTTTGTGCAATGAATGTATTGCATGTGTGGAGTGTGGGTACTGGATGCTTTTGTAGGTATCTGCATAGGTCCATGTGATGGCCTCTGCACCAATTGTAAGGCAGCATTTGCTAATTGCATGCAGCCAGTTGTGTACTGATTGAATGCCTCACTGTGATTTCAGGACAGTGCTATAAAAGGGTATGTGAGATAGGCGTTGCCCTTTCAGATTGTAAGGGCGTGGACCATGCTGGTATGCTGTTGACAGTGTTCTGTGAGTGTGAAGGTTAGTACATCTCTCATGCTTCATGCTGTGTTGTAAATTCAGGTTGCTGCATTTCTGTCACCTGTTCCCTGTAGTGAGTGTGTATGCATACTGACACCTACAACTATATTTCATATGTATTGCTATAGATATATATATATATATATATATATATATATATATATATATATATGTGTGTGTACATATACATACTTTCATATATGTACATTAGCTGACATTATTGGGTACAAGCTAACAATTAGCAGGGCTGTTTCTGTTAACACTACACTAGTATGGGAATCCAGTAATTGGGACAGTAAAAGTATGTCTGACATGCTTTGGGTAGTACACATCCTATATTGCCTTTATCTTCATTCCTACTATTACATGTTCCACTTATTTAGCACTATATTCCTGTATGAGAGTCATGGCTTACTGGTAGGTCATACAGACTAGTGTTACAATGGTCTTGTGGTAGGGCCTACTAGTATGCTTATATTTTGCTTTCAAATTGGGTACAGGGCCTATCAATCAAAGTGCTGGAGGCACCTTTAAGCAGTTAAAGGGGTTAGTAGTTCTCACAGGAGTCAGGCTGTGTTGCAGATTCTGGTTGCTGCATTTATCTTCACTGTTTCCTGTAGTGAGTGTGTATGGATACTGACACCTACCACTATATTTCATATGTATTAATATATATATATATATATATATATATATATATATATATATATATATATATATATATATATATATATGTATGTGTACATATACATACTTTCATATATGTACATTACCTTACATTATTATGTACAAGCTAACAATTAGCAGGGCTGTTACTGTTAACACTAAACTAGTATGGGAATCCAGTCATTTGGGCATTACAAATCTACCTAACATGCTTTGGGTAGTACACATCCTATATTACCTTTATATTGATTCCTACTATTACATGTTATATTTATTTTAGCACTATGTTCTTGTATGAGAGTCATGGCTTAGTGGTAGGTCATACAGACTAGTGTTACCAAGGTCCTGGGTTTGAGACTGACAGTAGGACTTTTTTTTCTTTCAAGCTGAGTATAGGACCTGTCAATCAAAGTGCTGAAGGCACCTTTATGCAGCTAAAAGGGTTATTAAGTCTCACAGGAGTCAGGCTGTGTTGTAGATTGTGGTTGCTGCATTTATTGTCACTGTTTCCTGTAGTGAGTGTGTGTGAATACTGACACCTACCACTATATTTCACATGTATTAATATATTTATATATATATATATATATATATATATATATATATATGTGTGTACATATACTTTCATATATGTACATTACCTTACATTATTATGTACAAGCTAACAATTAGCAGGGCTGTTTCCGTGAACACTAAACTAGTATGGGAATCCAGTAATTCAAAATTCAAGCATTAAAATCTACCTGACATGCTTTGGGTAGTACACATCCTATATTGCCTTTATATTGATTCCTACTATTACATGTTGTATTTATTTTAGCACTATGTTCTTGTATGAAAGTCATGGCTTAGTGGTAGGTCATACAGACTAGTGTTATCAAGGTCTTGGGTTGGAGACTGACAGTGGGTATTTATTTTTCTTTCGAAATGAGTACAGGACCTGTCAATCAAAAGTGCCAAAGGCACTTTTAAGCATTTAAAACCAGGTCTGCGCTCGTTTGCACGGAGCTCACGCATGCGCACCGCCAGTTAGCTTGTGGGTGCGTCGCGCAAACGGTGTGCGCTGGGTTACACCTTAATTGGCTAGTAACACACATGTTAAACTAAGCACAGCTAGTTGCACACAGTTTGAGCCTGTTAAACCAGTGCTTAGCTATGGGCAAGCAATTTGCAGTTTGTGAAACACTACTTAGCTACGGGCACTCTGTCTCACTGCAGTTTAGCTATCAGTACATTTCTAAATATTTTTATTATTGTATTACTTGGAAATACATGCTCCATTTCATTCCATTTTACAAAAGGAAATACTTTTACATTTTTACAATACTGTCAGGGGCCTTTTTAGTGCTTATTTACAAAAAAAAAAAAAGGTTGCTGTGTGGGCTCGAACCTTGCCTGCCTGGTCTCAAGCCGACAACTCTACCGCTATGCTATTACTTCTTGGCTTACTTTGCATATTTAGTTCTTATATCCTTTTCCACTGATTGCTACCTGCAGCTGCGCTAGTAGCACACCAGCACTGAAAGCACACAGTAGCAAACATTTACGGGGTTTAAAAAAAATAAAACAGTTTTTATTTTCATTTTATAACATCTGTTCACTCTTTACATTGCTGGTCTGTGGGGGCATGTGTTGTGTAGTGTGTTTATTCACATTTCCATGGCCCTTCTCGTGGCTGTTTAATTTCAGCCATTATAGACTTCCGGGGGCATGTCCGCTTGCAGGGCTTAGCCAACAGACACGCCCCCTACTGTCTTACACGGACCGTGTAAGAGTTACAGTGTGATTCAGCATGCCTCATGCACCTCATGCATATGCATGACATGCTGACATCACACCGTTTAACTGCAGCCTCCGTGTAAGAGTTATAACTCTTACATGGAGGATTCCTGAATCTGGCCCATTATCTATGTAATGTTTGTATATGATTATTAGATGAAAGTTGTGTAGATGTGGCAAGTTTTCTTTTTCATATGAACTGAGTACCAAGTTAGTGAATGCAGTGGCTACTTTGGACCCCATAGCTACCCCCTTGATCTGTTTGTAGACCCTGCCATTAAAGAAGAAAAAATATTACGTAACACCAAGTTAACCAACGTGCATAACATGGTAATTTTGTCAGTAGAGAAGGTGGTGTGCTTGTCAAGGAAAAGTTTAAACAAATCAATACCCTCTTTGTGTGGGATATTAGTGTATAAGGCCTCTATATCTAGAGTAACTAAAATACATCCAGAAAGTTTATTTTTGATATGATGTAGTTTATTTAAAAAAGCCCAAAAGTCTCTCAGATAGTATGAGGTAGACTGTACTATAGGATTAAGTACAGAGTCTAAGTATTGTGCTATTTTCTCAGTTTTTCTTTTCCTGTTGGAGATTATTTGTCTAAAAGGTGGATTTCTCTGGACTTTGTGAATCTTAGGTAGGCCAAAAAATTTGCCTAGGTTAGGATGGCTGACTGACATGTAAAGAAGTTCATCTACGGAAATGGCATCATTAGATTTAAGCTGTTTTAATGAATTATCAAAGGCTGTAAAGTGTTTGTGGACTGTATTAAGATCAACTAACTCATAGAAATCATTGTTAGAGTACTTTCTTTTTTTTTGACATATTCATTCTGTTCCATGAGGACTAGACCAGTCCCCTTGTCTGCACTTATAATGTGTAAGGATTTATCATTGGTAAATTCATTCAAAGCCATTCTTTCTGCATTAGAGAAGTTAGACCATTTATCAGTACAATTCGAGTTGTATAACTTCCTGATATCTCTTTCACAAACTTTAAGAAAAGTTTGAACGGTGCTGTGTAGAACAGGGTTGTAAAGGCTTTTTGGTCTTAGGGTGGTAAAAGATGTTATATATTCCTGTGTAGAGTCAGTGCCATCAGATTCAATGCAATTACTTGAGTTTTTATCATTGCAGATTTTATATCTGTATATATATATATATATATATATATATATATATATATATATATATATATATATAATCCGCAATTATATTTATTATATAGAGTATTTATTTGTATTTCCATTTCTTTACCGGGAGAGTCTGACTGGGCTTATAAATAGCCCATTTTCAGTGGAGGCCCGGGGAGAAAAGCTCCACAGATAACAGAATTGTTACAGAAAAAAAATTCATGTAAAATACAAAATGTGTACAGTATAAAGTTCACATAGGACACATATTTAAAAATCTCACATGATATACATATTTTAGAAGACAAAAGACAATAATATATATATATACACATACATAAAACTAGTTGCTGTACTAGTACATATACATATGTGTATATGTATGTAGAATATGTGAGTATATGTAAAAAACCCAAAAAATATAGTGCTTATGCACATCTGAGGTATTAAATGTAATATTGAAAATAGTATGCGTGTAAATACATATATGTGCATGTGTGTTTCTAGCTGCTTCAGTATGTGTGTGTGTTTTTAAAACAGATATATATTTAGGTGGATATGTTGTGTGTGATTGAGCAGGTATACCTGTATACCTGTGTGTGCACATGTTTGTGTATCTTGTTTGTTTTTGCAAATGTGTCTGCATATATGTATAACTGAATCCAAACCCATACAGAATTAGTACTGGTTGTGTCTGTGAGTTTATGTACGTGTTTCATAGGGATGTCAGCATTGTACTCCTCTCCCTTGGAGTGTATTAGACTGTGACAGAGTATAAGTGGACAGGTTTGTGGCCCCATTTTCATTTATATAGTTTACCAGACTTTGACAACCACCTTCTTAGCTTACTAAGTGTGTAAGAATATCGCATATTTAGACTGTAATATTCCAGTGAAGACCTAACACACATTCCCTTGCAGTAAGCTATGCAGTGTCATTCATCACACTCTGACACAAACACTTTTTCACAAAACCTCTCACCATTTCTGTCCTTTCATTTTCCTTGAAAGGCTTGCTTGTGATTGTATAGTAGAGATGTTGATATGTAAGTAGTGGGAGGTAGAGTTAGTCTGGACTAGTACATGGGCACATCCATTTATTTGTGAGGTAGTTTTTAAGCTGGTTTTTATGTTGAGATAGATTGGTTGTGGCATATTATTCCAAATTTAAGCAAAGTAGTTTGAATATGCTAAGTCACCTACTACGTTGTTTGATTTATATATATTTATATATATATATATATATATATATATATATATAAATATATATATATATACATATATATATATATATATATATATATATATATATATATATATATATAAACCCCTGAAGGTCCTGCTCTACCTCCTGAATTTTACAGACCACCTCCTGCAAAAGCTCAGCCACCTCAACTGGACTTATTCTGCTTACTAACCTGGGCTCTCCTTTGAAAAGGAACAATCAGAGTGGAATCCCTAAAGAATCATTCAGTGAATGTATGTAGCCTTATACCTATCTAAGCCTTCTTATTGGTTAGCTGGTCCCTCTGCGAGTGTGACACAGCAGCCTACCGCAGACCGAAAAACTCTCCCCTCTCAGTAATACCTAGTGATCTCCGGCCCCCTATCCCTCTTCTGTACCCCTCTGAAAACTTACCTTTCAGACCCTTTTGTTTTTCTCTCTACCTAAGCCTTTGTCCATTTGCTCTACTCTTTACTCCCTCTTTTTCTGCCTGCCTTTTTCTCCTTCTCCACTAGGTGGCAGCACTATTCCACACTTGCCTGATCCTACTCCATTCTAATCTTTACTCCCATTTCTCCTCTAAACCCCTCAAAAGCTAAACCTCCCCTTATCTCACTCCACTTTCCCCACATTTATATTTTCTCTTTCCCCGAGTTGCTCAACCCCCCACCCAGTCTTTCTGTACTTCTACCAACTCACCTCAGCTCCAACCTGCAGTGGCTTATAATTTTTCAGCTGGACTCTTCTGCCCTGTTGCTCTACTCCTCAACCCTCCTCCCTCCTATCTCCCCTAGCAAACTGCCAGCACGTCCCTCTACCTCTTTTATCAGTCTGCATATTGCCCTTTTCTTGATTGAAACCTAACTCTTAGTTAATGTGTCTAATTTGTAATTAGCTGCTCTGGTACCTTTAAAGGACGGTCCGTTTATTTTGCTTCCACTGTAGTCAGTATGCTAACGCTCTGATGCTTTTAGACTACGATCTCTAACCCTGAGGTTACCAACTGCTTTTTCCCCTAGAAAGGCTCTATATCTGATGCACTAGGTAAAACGGGTGCCGCTCAGCTTTTTCTACCACGCGGTGGTAAAGTTGCTAGTGGCCAAGAGTTCTGCGAACTCCTCATCTACTGCGAGACCTTTCTAATCCCCATTTTCACTCTACTTTTCACCACAGACTCCACATTCCCCCCTTTAGAAAGTAGCCTTCCCAGAGGAAGCGTTCGCTGCATATACTGCAGCCTACAATTGTAAACTTGCTCTTTGGCTCCAATAATCGCCTTCAAAGTCCATTCTACAGACTTCCAAAGCCTGCTAGTCCACTTTCTACTCCTTTTGAATGCCTCCCCTAAGGCCCGATTTCCACCATTTCCTTTAAATGCTATTTCTACAAATGGGGTTCCCAACTACCCCGGTGCCTACTTTTTTGATTACCTTTAGTATAAGAACACACCCTCAGGAGCTCAGAATGTTTCCCTTCCCAGCTTATGCTCCCCTTTAATCACATTCTATCACATTGTAGCACTACATCGCTACCAATCATTTTTCCCAAAGCTCTTGATGTTTTTTCTCCTTTTACAGGCTAGCTATAGTGCCTTACCCTTCTGTTTTAAGCAACAAGTTTCAGTCTTCTACCTAAATATAACCCAATGTTTCTAGTCTCCTCTTTCAGTCTATAGTTATATAGTCTAACCTGCCATTGTACTGGGCATTTTATAGAGTCCTACCTTTCTCTTATTTAACCTTCAGCAGTCCAGCCACCTATTGAACAGAAAAAATATACATAATTGCCTGTACAACCAGCAGCAGTCTAGCCTCTGTTTTAGGAATTTTACTCATTCTTTCCTATTTAACAGCTTGCATATTTTATACAGGTATACTACTTTTCTTAAACTGTTACAAATGCATCTGTTTGCCTGACATTAATACTGTGTTACTATCCTGTTTGCCTGACATTTTAGTACTGTGTTACTATTCCTGTAATTTTATATTTTGTTTGCCTGACATTAATACTGTGTTACTATTTTGCTTGCCTGACATTTAATACTGTGTCACTGTTCCTGTAATTTTTATCTGCTGCATTGCATAACTTCATTTGACTCTATTGTACTGGATGATAGCATATACTATAAGGTTCCTCTCTGCTGCAGTTCTCTCCCTGCCTGCTCTTACTTCTCCCTCAATTAATTGCCCTCCTATATCTTCACCTTCAATTTTCATAAACTATCTTTCTATCTCTACCTCACAATTTCAACTCTCCCTCACACTTACCCTTCTCATTTTCCTCCTTATTCTATACTAACTCCTTCTATTATATATTCCTCCTCCTCCTCTTCTCTCGCTACGTCTTACATTTGCCTCCTTTCTTCCCAAATACTTAAATTTTGTTTTTTCCCCTCTCTTTCTACAGTACTCCAACCCTGAAGGTCCTGCTCTACCTCCTGAATTTTACAGACCACCTCCTGCAAAAGCTCAGCCACCTCAACTGGACTTATTCTGCTTACTAACCTGGGCTCTCCTTTGAAAAGGAACAATCAGAGTGGAATCCCTAAAGAATCTTTCAGTGAATGTATGTAGCCTTATACCTATCTAAGCCTTCTTATTGGTTAGCTGGTCCCTCTGCGAGTGTGACACAGCAGCCTACCGCAGACCGAAAAACTCTCCCCTCTCAGTAATACCTACTGATCTCCAGCCCCCTATCCCTCTTCTGTACCCCTCTGAAAACTTACCTTTCAAACCCTTTTGTTTTTCTCTCTACCTAAGCCTTTGTCCATTTGCTCTACTCTTTACTCCCTACCTTTTTCTGCCTACTCTTTACTACCTATCTTTTTCTGCCTGCCTTTTTCTCCTTCTCCACTAGGTGGCAGCACTATTCCATGCTTGCCTGCTCCTACTCCATTCTAATCTTTACTCCCATTTCTCCTCTAAACCCCTCAAAAGCCAAACCTCCCCTTATTTCACTCCACTTTCCCCACAGTTATATTTCCTCTTTCCCCGAGTTGCTCAAACCCCCACCCAGTCTTTCTGTACTTCTACCAACTTACCTCAGCTCCAACCTGCAGTGGCTGATAATTTTTCAGCTGGACTCTTCTGCCCTGTTGCTCTATCCCACTCTGTTCGCCCTGCGGGCTCACTCTGCTCCCCTACCCTGCCCCCAATTCTCACCCGCCCCAGTGCTCCTACATTTATTTGCCATCCCATAGTCCCTCCCATTTACATCACCCAATCCCCTCACAAGATCACTCCACCCACTTTCCCCACAACTACCTCCCCCACCACCAACCTTATCCTTTAAACTATCCTCCTTCCCACCCACCTGCCTTACCTAACTACATCTAACCTACAAATTTCTATTTCACCTCCAGTCAAACTCACATTCTATGATGCCTTCCATTCCTATTACTATCCCTTCTCCTGCTCTACTCCTACTCCTCATCCTTCTTCCTCTATACCATTCCACCTCTTATACTAACTTTCACCTAAACCCTGCTTATCTACCTCCATCACCACACCCTACAAATCATTACCACAATATCTCTGCCTCTTTAACTTCATTCTACTCCTCCTTTCTATTAAAATTAAAACTCTTCCTCATCCCTAATAAATACTACAAACCTAAACCCTCCCCCTTCCATCCTTTCCCTAACAAACTAAAACCCAACAAACTTATTCACCTGCCCTCTTTCCTCAGCCCAGCAGGCGATATTCATCCTAACCCTGGACCTAACATGCCCCAAACAAATAACCATAGCTTCAACAACAAACCAAATTGTAAAGACCTCAAATTTCTCACCATCAACACCCAAAGCTTAACCAATAAAATCACCCTCTTTCATGCTTGGCTAAACCATAATTCACCTGATATTGTAGCTATCTCTGAAACTTGGTTAAAACCACACATAACCGACACTGAATTCCTTCCCCCCGGTTTTCAATCCCTCCGATCTGACCGCACAAACAAAAGAGGTGGTGGTGTAGCTCTAATCTATGCTAATCACCTATCCATCACGCCCTTCCCAAATCCTATACCTTCCTTTCATAACGCTGAACTAGTAATCAGCATTTTAAAACTAAATGACCATAAAAATATCTGCATTATCTCCCTTTACATTCCACCTGGCAACAGGACCAATACCCTGGAAGACATCCTCTCCTGGTCCACCTCAAATATTAAACATGAAACTTACATTATGGGAGATGTAAATATTAACTGGCAAAAAAATCAGTGACCAAAATCCCACCTTATCTATCAATCTTTTCAACTTCACACAACTTATTAACTCTACTACTAGGCCCAAAAAAAACAACCTCACAGGCTCCATCCTAGACTGGATCCTGATGTCTCATCCAAACAAAACTACAACATCTGGTGTCATTCCAGAACCTCTAGGAGACCACCTCCCTGTCTTCGCTCATAGAACAACACCCTCTTCCTCCTTCTCCCATAAACTCTTACACACTCGCAACTTAACCAACTTTAACCCCTCCACCTTCTCTGATTCCCTCAAAATCACTAATTGGAACCCACTAAAAATCCTACCCCTAGATGGAGCCGTTCATTTCTTCAACTCTAAATTCCTTACTGTCCTAAACTCCTTAGCTCCAATCCGTACTAAAAGAGTCAAAGCCAAGACTGCCCCTTGGCTTACTAAAGAAACCAAGAAAGTTATGTGACAAAGAGATAAATCCTGGAAAAACTATCTCCATCATAAACAACCTGAATACTTACTTAAATACAAGCAGTTACGAAACCTAGCCAAAAAACATGTCATAAGAGATAAAAAGTCTCACTACAACCATTTACAAATAAATCATGCAAAAAACCCCAAACAATTCTGGAACTCTATTAACTCGCTTCTAAAACCTGGTACAACAAAGAACTCTTGCCCTGATACCAGCAAATCTGACCAAGAAATTGCCAATCTACTCAACTCCTTCTTTACCTCTTCTATTGCTGAACTAACCCAAACCTTCCCCAACAAAATCCCCCCACCTCCCCTTCCCAAGTCTCCACATCCTCTCCTCCCTCTTCTCCTATCTTTGAACTCAAACCTGTAACCACCCACTTTGTAAAAAAACTTCTCTCAAAACTCAAACCTTGCACCAATGCACCTGACAACATCCCCTCCTCCTTCTTAAAAATTGCCTCCGACAGTATTGCTCTCCCTGTTAGCATCCTGATAAATAGATCCCTTCTTGAGTCTTATGTACCCAAACTATGGTGCTCTGCTTTCATTCTCCCACTCCACAATGGTGGCAAGAATTGTAATTTCTCCAACTTCCGCCACATAGCCATCCTCTCTCCTATCTCAAAAATTCTTGAAAAATGCATCCACCTGCAGCTCATGCCATTCCTAACTGAACACCAGCTACTCTCTCCCACCCAACACGGTTTCTGCCCTGGGCATAACACTAACACAGCCCTTCTCTCCTTCTTACACTCTGTCAACTTAGCTCGAGACTCTGGTAACTTAGTTTCATCTATTCTCTTAGATCTATCTAAAGCTTTTGATACAATCTCCCACTCCCATCTACTAAACCATCTATCTAACCTCAAAATCTCCCCAGTAACTCTATCCTGGTTTTCTAGCTATCTTTCTGACAGGTCCCAAGCAGTGAAATGGGGCCAAGCCTCCTCCACCTTCCTTCCTACACCCGCAGGAGTTCCCCAGGGCTGTATACTTGGCCCTCTCCTAGTTAACATCTTCGTAAATGATTTCCACAAAGCTATTCCCAATACTAATATTGTCCAATATGCAGATGACTCTACTTTGATCTGCTCTGCTTCCAGCTTTAGAGAACTGCAATCTCTAACTCAAACCGCTTTCACAACCACAGAAAAATGGATGCACGAAAATCACCTCTCACTTAATGCTAACAAAACTAAGATTCTTCTTTTCATCCACTCAAAATCCAACACCACCGAAAAAAATTAATTTCAAATTTCTTGCCTTAACAACTTCAACATTAACACCATTCCCTCCGCTAAACTCCTAGGTGTCACAATCGATGAACACTTAAAATTTAATACCCATATCCATCTTAACATAAAAAAATACCCATATAAAACTCAGCCTGCTATACAGAAATAATCAATTCCTCTCCCCCTCTACTCATCATACCTTAGCCACTACATATCTCCTCCCATCTCTTCTATATGGTGCCCCTCTGCTTACAAATCCATCTTCTACCCTAACCTCTAAACTGGAAGTATGCTACAATAAAATTTCAAAATTTGCCTCCAAGGCAAACTCCCTCTCTCATCACTGCACATCACTACAAACTCTAAAGTGGCTTGAACTCCCAAATCAACTAGACTACCTCCAAATTGTCTATGCCCACAAGTTAATCTTTCAACCCACCCTCTGCCCAGCACTATCCAATATTCTTCAGCCTTACTCCCCCCCCCCCCCGACCCCTTAGATCTTCTAACTAAAACCTTATTTCCATCCACAAACCCAAACGCCCAGCAGGTCAACTTTTACTCTCCTTTTCCCTTGCTAAAAAAATGGAATGCCCTTCCCTCTGTCATGAGGACCTGTGACAACCTACACTCCTTCAAAACTCAACTCCTCTCCTACCTGCATACTCATCGAAAATGTAACTGCACACTTCACTCTACACCCCCCAAACTCCCCTCTTCCTTCTCTCCTGGCTAACCTTCATTACCTTCATATTTCTCTCTTGGTCACACTCTGCCAAGGTAACTAAAACTACTGCTAACCCCATACAATTTTTCCTGTCATCCTCCTAGACTCTTTCCTTAACTTCAAATGTTACTGAATTACTGATTTGAAGGAATTTGCGGGAGGTAGTCTACAAACTTGAATGCTTACCTCCTACGATTTAAATAATTCAACCTTTTGTATGTAAATCATTTTTCTCTCTTTGAATTCTATTTGTACTTCTAAAAATGTGATCTAAAGATGTAGGTTGACACAATGTTCTTTTGTATGTAACTCATTTTTAGCTTTGAATTGTATTTGTATGTCTAATTATTATGTCTTGTAACATTGTATTGTGGAGCTTTTCTCCCCGGGCCTCCACTGAAAATGGGCTCTTTGGTCCAGTGGACCTCCCCGGTTACCAAACTGGAATAATAATAATAATAATAATTTGTTATTGGATAGGAGGACACGATTGCTAGAGTATGGTAGGAGCAATTGTTTAAGAGCAGGAGATTTTTCTGTTTGTTGGATTACTTTGTAGGCCATAATACGTTGATTATAAAATAGGTAATGGGGTAGTTTTAACATTTTAATTTTTGTAGAACAGAGCAGTGGTGATACCTGTTGGGGGAGTTGGTGGTGAATTTGGCAACTTTATTATGGCATGCTTTTAGTTTGGCCTTATTAGTTTTTCTTAGATTGATTAGAATGGGGGTGGCATAAAGCAGGGTTGATAGCAGGTGGGCTATAGCTTGTCTTGTGCTAGTAGTGTGAAATGGTTTAATTTGATATAGGGCTCCTTGTTCTATATGAGCTTTCTTGATTGTCTGTGACAGATGTATGTCAACTTTTAACTCATTGTCTATAAATACTCCTAGTAGTTTTGCTTGGTTGATGGTTGTTATAATAGTATTATTCAAAGAGGTCACTTGGAATGGGGTAGTGAGATCATGTGGTTTTCTGGGGTGAAAAAGGATGAGTTTAGTTTTGGATAGGTTCAGTATTCTGATAACCAGGCTTCAATGGATAGGAAGGATTGTTGTGTCTTTGTTTTGAGTTCATTTGGGGTAGGAGCAGTACAGATGATAGTAGTATCATCAGTGGAATGTATAATTGAAGCCGGAGATGTTACAGACTGCAGCCTGTTTGTTAATATACTGAAGAGTAGGGGGCCCAAAATTGATCCTTGGGGAACTCCCATGGTTGCAGGTTAAAGGAAAGAAAGGTCACATTGCCATTTTAGAGCTTGATGACAATTAGTTATTTTAATTGTTTATTTATTAAATAGTTAGATAACTGTGGAACAATGCCAGAGATGCATGACTGAGCTTTAAGTTGGAAAGTTCATTAAGTAGTTTCTGATGGAAAACCATATCAAAGGCATTGGAAAGGTCCAGGAAATTGGAGGATACCAGATTACCATTGTTTCTGTGTTGATTAATGGTTTTGTTGAAGCTAAGCAGGGCAATTGTGCTACCCTGATTTGGGCAAAATCTGTATTGTGTACTAGCCAGAAGGTTACAGGATAGAAGGTAGTTGAAGAGTTGTATATGAATACATTTTTCCAATATTTTAGAAAGGGGTTATGAGATAGCTATGGGTCTATAGTCTGAAAATTCTATAGAGGTACCACCTTTGTGCAGTGGGATTATGTAAGATATTTTCCAGATTTTTGGAATGTATTGTTCAGATATTGACCAGTTTATGAGGACGGAGACTGAGTAGTCAGTGGCATCTGCTGCTAGTTTTAAGAATTCGGAGAGGAAGTTGTCAGCTGCAAGGGTAGTGAGCTTTAATGTAGTGAGCAGTGTTTACGGTTTGAGTTTGGATGGGTTCAAAGGAGGAGTCTGCTGCGTTGAAGGCTGTAACTGGGATTGGAGGGGGTCCTTGTTATGCTTCTTGGTAATTTCTTGTATGGTTTTAGTGAAGAAGGAGTTTAATTGTGCGGCTATGTTATCATTGTTGTTGTTGTTGATAGGTTAGGGTGGAGGATTGGCCTGGGTGAAGTAGCTTATTTATGGCAAACCAGAATTTAGTGGGGTTGTGTAGATGTTTTTGTTATATATTGGTATAGTAATGCTTTTGTCTGTTTTGACTTGGGCTTTGGCTTTATTATGCAATTGTCTGTAATGTTCTAGGTTGGACTGAGTTTGTTGGTATGATAGGATGCCAGGCTTTTTCTCTTTTTCCTCTTTGCTTGAGTAGGGATTTGGTTTCTTTTACTAGCCAGGTGGTGAAATTAGATTTTACTTTAGTAGTTCTACATGGTGCAAGGCTGTTTTAATACTTTGATATCAAGAAAAGTAGTGTTGAGAAACTTTACTGCAGAATCCAGGGGGAGGGTTTTGAGAGGGGACCAGTCACAGTTATGTAAGATATTGTTAAAGCTTTGGGCAATGACGTTTTTTTTTCCCCAACTATTGTGTTAGATAGTATTTCTGTGAGGGTGGAGTTCATGTGGAGATGATATCTAATTAATTATGCTGGGAGATGATCACTAATGGTATTGGGAAGGTATCCTGATTGGGTTTACTGGTTAGAATCCAATCTAAAATGGAGTCTCTGTTGGTTGCTTTGTCTACTCGTGTGATTTGGATGACTTGCATGAAGCCATTTAGGTTGATACAGCTAGAGTGGTTGTAAGAGCTGTAGAAATGCCAAGCCACCCATTATTATTGTTTCTTGTTGTAAAGTTATTGCTATCCAGTGTAGAAGGTCCTCAATTAAACTTGAAATTATTGCCAGGTGGAATATAGGTACCTACTGTGGTTAAATGTTTGTTTGGGTTTATTTCTAGTTTGGTAAATAGTATTTAAATGCTATTGAAATCAGGCCTACTTGGCTCAATAAGTTTTACTTTTGTGTTTTGCTTATATAGTAGGGCTACACCTCCTCCACATTTGTTTTTCCTGTCACATCTATGAATGTTGTATCCTGGGGAGAGAATTTTATGTTGGTAATATCGGGTTTCTGTAGGGACTATAATGTCTGGAGAGTAAAGATGTATACACACACACACACACACACACACACACACACACACACACACACACACACACACACACACACACACACACACACACACACACGCACACACACACACATATATATATATATATATATATATATATATATATATATATCTATAGGCTCAT
Organism: Protopterus annectens; assembly: GCF_019279795.1. NCBI lineage: Eukaryota > Metazoa > Chordata > Ceratodontiformes > Protopteridae > Protopterus > Protopterus annectens. The sequence continues at coordinate 1,152,479,258 of NC_056730.1, forward strand.
AGGTTCATAGGTAGGTACTAGGCTATCGGCCCAAGGGCCTACGTAAGCCTAGCCAACAAGGTTCCCTGGCTTACGCCACCCAAAAAAGTTATTTTCCTGTGCCACTGTCGAGCAGAAACACAGAAGTGATCCCCGGGGTGTATTTCCTATTTCCCATCCACTCATCAAGATTTTTCTTGAAGAGTGCTAATGAAGAACTTTGCTTGACATAGATGGGTAGCCTGTTTCAGAGTATGGGAAGTCTCTGGGATAGGAATCTATCCCTCCAGCATGTCCTGTTTATTGTGGTGACAAGGTTTAGGTCCCTAGAGCATGTAGCTCGGAGGGATTGGGATTTCTTTAGGTGTAGCATGTCCAACAGATCTGGGTTTGACACAGCTTTATATGTTAGGCAGAGATCACCTCGGAGTAGGCGATATGGTACGGAGTAAAGCTGGAGTTTTTTGAGACGGTCAGTGTAGGGCATTTGTTTGAGTCCAGTAATCCTCTTTGCGAGGTACTTCTGTGGCCTTTCCAGCTGCTGCAGATGTCTTGTGAGGTGCATTCCAAAAGGGGCGTTGTACTCTATAATGGGTCTAATGAGTGTTGAGTAGAGGGGAACGATGACATTTTTTTCCTGGATGAGAACCCTTTTATGATGACATGTGCCACATAGAAGGACTTCCTGACTACTGTGGCTATGTGACTATCAAAGGAGAGACTACTGTCCACCTGGGTCCCAAAGTCTCTTATCACGCATTCGGTGTTAAGTAGATTGCTGCCTATGTGGTAGTTCATGGGTACAGAGTTTTTACCAAAGGGGATGAGACTGCACTTTTTGGCATTGAGCTTGAGGCCATGGCTCTGACACCAGGCATCTGTCTCAGAGAGGCCCTTCTGTAGGATGTTCACATCATTTGGGGACTTGACTATGGCTCCTAGTTTGCAGTTATCTGTGAACTTCATTAGCCAGAGGCCTTCTGTGTTAGCCTGTACTTCAGAGAAGCAGATACCAAACAGGAGCGGTCCCAGGACGGAACCCTGTGGTACTCCACTTGTCACTGGTTTGAGGTCAGATTTGGAGTCTGCAACTTTTACAGTGTGGGTTCTGTCAGTAAGCCAGTTGGCAACCCATCTTGTGACGTCGGGATTTATGCCTAGTTTATTGAGTTTAGCTATAATTCCAGAATGGGGGATGGTGTCGAAAGCCTTGGCGAGGTCAAGATAGGCTGTGTGAGCCACCTTACCCTCATCTACGGCTTTGGTGACTGCCTCAAAGAAGTTGATCAGGTTCAGCAGGCAAGATCTGCCTTTCACAAACCCGAACTGGGTGGGATCCAGAGTTTGGAGGGTACCAATGTCTTTGTTTATGAGTTCCATGATGATACGTTCCATGGCCTTGCAGAACAGGCTCATCAGGCTAATAGGTCTATAGTTCCCGGGATCAGGGGTGGCTGCCCCTTTGTGGAGTGGGATAACTGTTGCTGTGCACCATTCAGTGGGCACAAAGCCTGATGCAAGGCTATTATTGAACATGGTGCTTAAGTGAGGAGCCAGTTCATTCTAAAGTTTGTGTAAAACGCAGCCTGGGATGTTGTCCGGACCCATAGATGCTATGTTTTTGGCTTTAGAGAGTGCAGCATTCATCTGCGTAGTTGTGATTACAGGGACTCTGCCTTCTTCCTGTATAGATATGGGCCCTTTAGGGGGTGGTGGGGGGGTAAAGTTAGCACTGAACCTATCTGCTAGGATGTTGGCAATATCAGTTGGTTCTGTAATTTTCGTGCCTTTGTGCTGTAACTCAGAGCAGATCTAGGTGTTGCCATTGAGATTCTTGACATAGCTATCGAATGCTTTGTGGTTATCCTTGGAATTAGTGGCGATTTTATTTTTGTAGCTAGCTTTGGAGGATCTTATAAGGGATCTCAGCTTCTTACTGAGGCTGACCAGGAAGCTCCTCCACTCATGGGATTTTACTCTCTTTTTCAACAGTTTCTTCCTTCTGTTGTACAGTTTGTTTATGGCAGGGGACCACCAGATTGGCTTCCTTTTTTTGGAGGATAGCGTCTTGGTTCTGTTTGGGATATCACGATCCATGCACTCATGTAAGTGCTTATAGAGTGCATTTGTGTAGGATTCAGCAGTTGTAACTGTATTGTCCATCTGCATGGGTGTCATGAAGTTCACTACTTCTGTCTTAAGAAGCATGAAGTTGGCTTTGGAGAAATTTCTTACTGTGGTTTCCTGAATGGGGGGTGGGGGTGGGATGTGGATATCAAAGGTGATTAGCTTATGGTCGGATCAGACCAACGAGGAGTTGACTACAGGTGTGGAACACCGGTCACTCATATTGGTAATGACTAGGTCTAGGATATTGTTTCCCCTGGTGGGGGTGTGGATAAGTTGATCTAGGGCATTGGAGTTTATGAATTCCAGAAAGCGTTGCACTAAGGAGTTGGTACATGAGTAGTTTTCCCAGTTAATGGTGGGGTAGTTGAAGTCGCCCATTATTAGAGTGTTTGGTTGAACCCTAATATTTTCCAGTACATCAACAAAAGAGGATATATATATATATATATATATATATATATATATATATATGTTTGTGTATATATAATGAAATATATACACTTCTATCTGCTAGTCTGTGTGCTGATGTTCAATATGTATTTACTATTGGCTTACGGAGTACATGTAGGCATTTCCTCAGAGATTTCATCCATGACATGGGATGCAATGTTGAAAGAGGAAGCCATAAATATGTATTCTAAGTATACTAACCTATGTTTCTCTTTATGACAATAGAGACTATAGTGTCTATTGTGGGCTACTATATTTGTAGACTGCCCATGATAGCTCTATTTGTGATAGTGGTGATAAGCAGCAGTAAGCCATTTAACAGTGTTTTGGGACTTGTGAACTAAGCATTGTCATGCATTGCACTTTGCCTTTTGTGGTTGTTTGGTTTGGTTATTGATTATCATTTTCCCCATGTATTACACAAATGTGTTGGGTTTACACGAGTCAGATGAAATTACTAATTGAAGTGCATTTGTGTGATGACAACTCAGTGTGCCACTTGCTGTCAAACATAATCTGTCACATACTAACTTACATAATCAACTTTGTGAGATGGCAATGCGGTGTTCCACTTGCTGTCAAACATAATCTGTCATGTACTAGCTTACATAATCAACTTTGTGAGATGGCAATGCGGTGTGACACTTGCTGTCAGATATAATCTGTCATGTACTAACTTACATAATCAACTTTAATAGTATCCATTTTGCTTCTTTCAGTGGGGCTACTGTGATGAACAAAGGAAATACACAGTGCAGCAAACAGTGCAGCTGGAAGGTCGGCATTATATACATTGTGTGTTGCTGTGTGTTGTAAGAGCTACCACTTTAAGCATAATGGTGACAGTACTTGCTTGTTAATGTTTACCATGTCTGTGTTGGTGTAGGTCTCCATCATAAACCTCTACAGGTGTGGATATGTGGCCATTCCTATGTGTACTGTGCCGCGAAAACAGCAACAGAAATTGGAGCACAAAATCTGTGGGTATCGCAGTCAGAAATGTGGGTGTCTTGGATTGGAAAAAGAACTTTGCTTTGGGAAGGTCCGCTAAGCTTGCTATGGGAGAAACATCCCAGTGGTGAAGAAACAGATATTCTTGTACTGCATATGGGAAGAAATGACTTGGCAACATGCACCCTTGTTGATCTAAAATGGGAAATAATGAGAATTTTGGGTAGACTGCTTAGATGGTGGCCTAAGCTGCATATTGTATGGTCAGATGTTACACAACGGATGCACTGGAGTGGGGCAAGAAGTATGAAGGCCATTGAGAAATTCTGAAGACTGCATAATGGTTTTATGTTGGGACAGATGAAGCTGTGCAAAGGATCTGTTATTCACCATAAGTGCATTAATTCCATGTTACCAGAGTTACACCGTTTTGACCGTGTTCACCTCAGTGACAGTGGACTTGATTAATTTGTGTATCATTTACACACTTCAGTACTGATGCCAACAGACAGGTGCTCCATTGCATTGATTTCTCAATAAATGGGCTGGGAAAGCATTCAACAAATGACTTTGGTTTGTGGTATCTGCGTGTGTGTCAGGCATGACAAAATTGTTCAGCACATCAGACTGTACACAGCAATGTGATGTGGCAACAGATTGCATTATACATAGCATTTTACAAAACAGATATGCTGCTCTAGTTTGTGCTAGTTTTCACCGAAATGCAACAATGCAAGTTAGGAAAACTGTGTTCAGACAGCAGAGGCACTGTATAATATGTACCATGGTTTGTGCATTGCCCCTCTGAATATGTCCTTAAGGCGTGGCATTTTTGTGACATAGCTTGCCTCAAAATTAGTTTATAGCTTCTGTCAGTGTTGAAAACAACTGACTGTGTATTATATTACTTAGGAGAGGTGTACCACGAGGGTCTACTTTAGATTATCAAAAATGCAAAATGCCAAAAATGAAAAGGTCGAGCTGAGATTCACGAAAGTGAAAATGCGGAACTGCGGAAGTATTCCCAGGACAAATAAACACTTGTGCAACATGAGGAATCATGCCCTTTTCCACACTGTAGTTCTGAAGTTACCACCTCTAATAATGCAAAACAAATGTAGAATACCACCTCTAATAATGCAAAACAAATGCGGAATACTACCTCTAATAATCTGGAACAAATAGGTTGTTGTTGTCTTTTGGCTTTTCCCGGTTAGGGGTCGCCACAGTGGAACTCTGGTCCGCTAATGATTGACAGTAGATTTTCACGAACGCCAAGGTGCCAGCTCAACGTTCAACCTTCAACGAAGGTACGCCCATATATGCATGTCTTTCAAATGCCCACCCAACCACATGGAGGACATGCAGACTCCACACAGAAGGCACCCCCTGCATTCTAGCTGAGAATCGAATGGGAGAACCTCTTGTTGTGAGGCAGTAATGCTACCGCTGCACCACCATGGATATGCCAATCTAGAACAAATAGGTAAAATGTGAAAAACTTACTAAAAATTCACTACAATTTCAACTAGGAAGTTTGCATTGTGGTAAAAATATGTTTTTTTTTTCTTCTTTTGATGAATTAATATGATTTAGTATTATTTACTATTGGAATTACTTAATAAAATTCTTAATAATGAATGTGTAAAAGACATTTTCAGTGTGGAGTAGTGTGGAACATAGACTATGTAAGACTCAAAATGAAGAACATTCCTTTTAATGAGGTACAGTTCAGAGGTTTACAGTGCACCTCAAGTTCATAAATTAATTTATATTACAAAACCACAGGATTGTGAATCAAGCTTATAGCTTACATGCCATCTAGAAACTTGATACACGCTATCCTTTTTTGGAATTTACAGGACCTCTTTCGGTCGTTGGCATGTTATTTACAAAGTATACAGAGATCTACAATATTTTACAGTCCATAAAGTTTATTCTACAGATGCAGGTTATAGAGTGAATGAATATTACTTCTAGTACTGTTATCAGTGGTGAATTTAAAGTAAAACACATTTTTTTTTTAATATTGCCCTAATAAACATATGTTTTAAGCACAGATTTTTCAAAAATCATAGGGTCCATTCAGAGCATGGTATACAAACCACAGGTCACCATGAGGAAGCAGTAAGATGCTGGGAAGCATGGCAGTTACATAAACCTGTGTGACTCAGGTTACTGAGGCTGTTAATGGCAGTTATCTAAACCTGTCTGACTCAGGTTACTGAGGCTGGCAGTTACACAAACTTGTCTGACTCAGGTTACTGAGGCTGTTAAAGGCAGTTACATAAACTTGCCTGACTCAGGTTACTGAGGCTGTTAATGGCAGATGTTCATTGTGTTTCACTGTTGCAGTCATCACACTTGGGTTATCCTGCTGGCAGGCTACCTGCAGTCGGCCCGAATTCCAAAGTCCTGGTCCAGCGTCGGTTGCTGTCACCTCTTCCCTGACGTCAGTGCGCCAGGGGTATAAAAGATGCAACCAACGCCATTTTCTTCAGTCTTTCTTGTCGCGCGGTGCCCAAAGCAAAAGCAGTTCGCAAGTGCCCGTCGGCCGACTCCTGAGATTTTCAAACTGAAGTTCAGATCCGAAGTCTTCATTAAAGTTAAGTACCCCATTGGGGAAACTTTTTTCTTGCTCCAGACCGATGTCAGAAAAAGTTAACAATTGTATTTCTTGTGGGAAGCAAATCCCTCATAAGGATTTTCATTCTTACTGTATTCCTTGCCTAGGCCCTGACCAAGATGCTGCTAGCTGTCGGTTTTGTGCTAGATTTAACCAACGCACTATTAAACATCGGTACGATTTTGCCTTTCATTACTTTGGCCGAAGATTTAATTATATAATGCCGTCGGAATAGCTGATGACAGGAGTTTATAAAAAACGCAAGGAAAAGGACAGGCATCCAAGGTCCAAAACTGACGACAAGGCCTCCACTAGGCCAGTCGCTGGTTCGCCAGTTCTCAGTGAGGCGCTTTTGCAGCCCCTGATGCCTGCTACCTAAGAGCCACAGGCCGCTTCCGACTCCCACGTGGAGCCGACTAGGTCTCTGGATACTCAAGGTATTGGACACTCGGAAACTATTCCCTCAGATGGGTCCGGAGCCACTGAGCAGGCATCGGCTTCTGAGGGTGTTTTCAGGCCTACACAGTTATATGTCAAGCAAACCTCATCTTCAAAGGCAAAGACAAAAACAGCTCTAAAGACAAGGAAACAAGTATAGCATTCTCCTGGATAGACTTCCATGCCTAAGAAACAGATGCTTAAAATGGCCGAAGACCTAACTACTTTGATCAGGGGTTCCCATCCCCCTCCTGATAAGAGGCCTAGGCAAGAGACTGAATATGACTCTTCTGATCAGGTTTCCATTTCCTCTGACTCCTCTTCTGAACAGAGATACTCTCCTCCTCCCTATGAGGATTCTGATGCTGAAGAATCTATTCCTTCAGCCTCTCCTCCTGAGGATTATTCTTTTGGGGAAACCCTGCATACCATGAGGGAGCATTTTCACTGGGAGAGCCAAGATTAATCAGAATCTAAGAAGAGGTTCATAGACTTTCTTTTACTACCTCAGCACAGACCTCCAGCTATTCCACCTGTTTTAGACATTGTAGATGATGTATTTTCACAGTCTGGCCTGTCTCCTGACTCTTTACCCCCTGTAAATATAGAAACCAACAGCAACAAATTCGTAAAACAAACCACAAGAGCAGGATTACAGGAAACAGAGCTTTATTCCGGTACCTCGGCCCACTGGCCTTCAAAGGAATAAAAAACACTTCACTAGAAGCCACATATATACTAGTGCTGCATAGTAATTAAACAATTACATAATTAAATAATTAAGTAATGAAGAGATTCAGCAAGGAGACATGAATTAAAGAAACAAACACCATTTTTGAAAAACACTTATAATACAAAAGATAGAATAACAAGGTTACTAAATATTTAAATTCACTTCCAAATTTAAGCCTCGAGGTTTTAAAGTATTATATTTCAGAATAAACCTACTCTCTAAATTTAATAAGCTTTGTAAAAAATTGCCTCCAGAATATGCATTTGGTTTAGCCAAGGCGCAAAAAAATAATGAATCAACTGACCCATTATGCACATTATAAAAATGATCAAATATTGGACTATCTATTCTAGCATTACGTACATCACCAATATGTTCTAATACACGAATTTTGAGTTGACGTTTAGTCTGACCAATATAATATTTAGGCAAAAGACAATCACAACCTAATATATAAACAACACCACAAGAGCTACAATTAAATCTATTTTTAGCAAAATATTTCACCCCATTGATGTTACTACCTGATAAATTTCTAACTTTTAAACATATCTTACATTTGCCACATTGAAACATACCAGGTTCTTTAATAGTATCAGGTATAGAAATCGCACTGAATAAGTGCCTAGGTTTCAATATTTCTTTAAGATTTTGATATCTACCATATGAAAAGGAGACAGACCTTGGAAAGAGGTGCCCAAATTCTTCATTATTACAAACAATCGGCCACAAAAACTTAACAATGTTACACAAAATCTCTGAAAATAAAGAAAATTTCGTAACAAAAAACATCCTATCATCCATGTCCATTATATTGTGATTAATATTCACATCAGATCTATTTCTAACATAGTACTTTTTACCACTATCAAATTTAGAACGATTCTTTCTAATAGAAGTTTCAGAATAACCTCTCTCCAATAGTCTCTTACAAACAATGTCAAATTCCAAACTTAAGAGACTATTTTCTGAAGTATGTTCATAAATTCGTTTGAATTCACCATAGGGAAGCGACTCTATCAAGTGCACAGGATGTGCACTTGATGCATGAAGAAAATTATTAGAGGCCACCTCCTTCCTATAAGGTTTGAATTGTACAAACCCTTGTTTATCCACATACAATGAAATATCCAAAAATTGAATTTCTAGTTTATTAACCTTGTATGTGAACTCCAAACCAAACTTATTTTTATGTACATCTACCATAAATGTATCAAAATCTGAAATATCACCTCTACAGATAAAAATAAGATCATCAATATATCTGTAGTAAGAAACAACCTTATTTTGAAAAAATCCCAAAGTATACAAAAATTCAATCTCAAATATAGACATGAATAAAATTGCATAGGTTGGGGCAAAACTTGCTCCCATTGCAGTGCCATTTACTTGAAGAAATATTTTATTATCAAAAGAAAAATAATTGTGACTAAGTGCAAATTCTAGAAGTGAAATTACAAAGGAAGTCCGTGGACCTTCACCCAAAATTTTCATCGCAGCTTCCAGACCCAATTTAGTGCTAATGTTCGTGTATAGGGATTTAACATCTACAGTAGCCCAGTATAGACCAGAATCCCATTTAAAATTCTTAACCTTCTCACAATATTGATTTGTATTTATAATGTGAGAAGCAACATATTTCAAGTGCTCCTTTAATATACTGTCCAAAAAAATCCCTACAAACTCCAGATAGCCCCCACAACCAGACACAATAGGGCGGCCTGGTGGATCTAATGCATTTTTATGTATTTTGGGCAAAGAATAAAAAACAGGGTCTTTGGGATTAGCCACATACAAGCGTTTTGCATCTTTGTTGTTCAAAAAACCCAGTCTTTCTCCCCTTTCAAGAAGAGCCAAGATTACTCAGAATCTAAGAAGAGGTTCATAGACTTTCTTTTACTACCTCAGCACAGACCTCCAGCTATTCCACCTGTTTTAGACATTGTAGATGATGTATTTTCACAGTCTGGCCTGTCTCCTGACTCTTTACCCCCTGTACCTGTTAAGCCAGACAGATACTACAGGATTCCAGACTCTCATAAATTTCTATATAAAAACCCTGCTGCTGATCCAGAAACTATATCTCAGGGTCCCAAAGGGGTCAAGGCTTCCACTGCAAAAAACCCTGTCCCCTCTGATAGGGATTCTAGGGCACTGGACAGATGGGGAAAAAAGTTTACACTTCTGCTGCCTTGGCTGTAAGGGCTTTAAATTGTCAGTTTCATATGCTTAAATATCAGCAATACTTAATGTCACTGCTAAAGCAGAAAATGTTGTCAAATTCTGAATGTTCTGATAACAAGGAAATGCAGGATTTATTGCATGCAGCTGAAGAAGTGGGAAAGCATACTTTGCAGTGTGGTTTTGATTCACTGGAGGCCACCTGCAGGGCCACTGTCACGCTGTCACAGGTTCTGTCATTAGAAGGCATGCTTGGTTAAAGGAACAGAATCTGTCTGATCATGTTAAAGCAAAATTATTGGACGCTCCATTACAGCATGATACTTTGTTTGGTGTTAAGGCAGAAGAGGTGTTGAAGAAAATGGAGGATAAAGCGAAATCTATGCAGACAGTTAAGGATTTCCTACAGGTACAACCACCCAGATTGGAACTGGCCTTCTAAGAATTGGTCCTTTCCAGTGTCAGACAGGCCACAAAGAGGAAGATACAGACGCCCTAGAGGCAGATCCCAGCCCCAAGGCTCATACAGGCCTAAACAATGGGGTGCTTCTACCTCCAAAAGCAGAGAAGACAAATCACAGCCATACAGGAAACAGTCCCATTGACTTTCCTCTGCCAATGCCAAACACATCTTTTGATAGCACCCTTGGGGGGGGGGGACTAGCACTGTTTTCACAAAATTGGCACATGATCACCCAGGACAAATGGGTCTTGAATATAGTTTCTCAGGGCTACAGGTTCCACTTTCACACCCTTCCAAAGACAAAGGTTATGCCAGACCTGCCACACAATCAATGGGCAGAGGCACAAAAGCAAGTTCCATCCCTCATGGACATGAGGGCTATTCAGCAAGTACCAAAGCAAGAGCAGGGACAAGGATTGTACTCAAGACTTTTCTTGGTACCCAGAAAGGACAAAGCCTGGAGACCAATACTGGATCTGTCTATTTTAAACACTTTTCTGGGCATTCCAAAATTCAAAATGTTGACTCTGCAGCAGCTTCTGCCCTTGCTGGGGCAAGAAGGCTTGGCTTGTAACTTTGGACCTAAAAGAGGCATACCTGCATTTCCCAATCAGACAATCTTGCAGAAGATACCTCAGATTCATAGCTGCCTCAATGCACTACCAATTCTCTGCACTGCCCTTTGGCTTATCTACTGCACCCAGGGTCTTCACAAAATGCCCTGCACCAGTAATTGCATTTTGCAGACAAAGAGGAATACAAATATATCCTTACTTGGACAACTGCCTTATTCAAGCAGAGAACAAGGCATTCTACTGAAGCATCTGGTGTTTGTAAAAAGATTACTAATTTCCCTAGGGTACACAGTGAATGAAAAGAAATCAAAACTGGTACCCTGTCAAGAAATAATATTCCTGGGTGCAAGCTTAAATACAACTGCCCAGATGGCTTATCTCATGCCAGACAAACAAAGGCAACTGACTTCTTACATCAAAATGATGGTAACAAAGACCCAGTTATCTGCAAGAAAAATTCTGTAGGCTTTGGGCTTCATGGCATCCTGCATTCTGCTAATTCCATATGCAAGACTGCCCATATGCAAGACTCCCACCCAACATGGTTTCAGACCTAATCACAGTACTATGACTGCCCTCCTCTCCTTCCTTCAAACTATTAACAAAGCACGTGACTCTGGCCAAATTGTTTCTACCATACTACTTGACCTCTCTAAGGCCTTTGACACTATCTCTCATAACCTGCTACTACCCAAACTCTCAGGACTTAACCTATCTCCCTCCTCATTGAACTGGTTCTCCAACTACTTATCTAACAGATATCAAGCAGTAATATGGAAAAAGCCACTTCCTCATTTCTAAATACCCCTACTGGGGTACCCAAGGTCCATACTGGGTCCCCTTCTCTTTAACATATTTATAAATGATTTCCACAACTCCATTCCTTTCTCAGACATCATCCAATACACAGATGATTCCACTATTATATGCTCGGCCTCTTCTATCCCCTCACTCCAAAAACTGACCCAAGAAGCTTTCACAACCACTGAGCAGTGGATGAAAAGAAATCATCTTGCTCTCAATGCCTCTAAAACCAAATTAATGCTATTCTCCCCCTCTAAAGCTGTCTCCTTCAACACAAACATTTTCACTATCACTAGTCAAAATAATTCACCTCTGGAACTAGTGTCAGTGACCAAGCTACTCGGGGTCCAAATTGATAACCAACTCAAATTTAATTCTCACCTACAACTAAATATCAAAAAAACCCACCAAAAACTTGGTATGCTGTACCGCAAAATAAATACCTCACACCTGCTGCCAAAATCACTCTCTCTACTTCATTTCTTATCCCTCCTTCTCTATGGAGCCCCACTCCTAACTAATCTACAGTCCTCCCTAAAACCCAACTTTCCTCTTGCTATAATAAAATGCCAAGTTTGCTACCAACCACAAGTCCTCCTCACACCACTGTTCCTCTCTCCATATACTAAAATGGCTAGAGCTTCCTAACTATCTCACATACACTCAACTAACTCTTGCTCACAAACTCATTTTCAACTCCTCTCTCTGTCCCTCCCTCTCATCAGCTTTCAAAATGCACCTTCCTGATAGAATATTGAGGTCCAACAATCAAAATCTATTAGAAATCTATAAACCCACTCGTCCCCCAGGGAAAAATCTTCTATCTTTTGTCCTTGCCCGCCTTTGGAACTCTCTACCATCATCCATCCGCACCACCCCCAACCACTTTATTTTTAAAAGATCTCTTCATTCCCACCTAGTATCCAAGTGGGAATGCTCCTGCTCCCATCCCTCATAGCTAATTTACTTGCAATTGCCATCTTCCTTCTTCACCTTGATTCCTCTTGCATTTTACCTGATTATTTACTCATAACTAATATACATTATCATTTCACTTTATAGGGAAAACTGCACTAGCCCTCACCTCCAAAGTACTTCCTTCATAAATTTCTGTTATTTCTCAGAAACTTGATTCAATATTTTGAATATGGTATAAATTCAAAATTTTCATGCATTATTCTTTATAATCTATAATCTATTAATTTTATCTAATCTTCTGTCATAGTTATTTCTTCTGTGTTTATTTGAAATTGTTTGCTGGTGTCAAAATACTTTGGATTATTATATAATTTATAATGTGTTATAGTTTTTGTATAACTAGTATGAATCACTTTTTGTAACATACTTAGTTCTGGAGCTTTTCTCCCCAGGACTCCATTGAAAACGGGTTATTTGACCCAATGGACTATCCTGGTAAACCAACTGCAAATAAATAAATAAATAAAATAAATAAATATGAGGAAACTACAATGGTGTCTAAAAAGTGTTTGGACTCAACATTGTAACAGCCTGGAAACATTAATTACCCTCATTCCCTGCCTGCAACAGGAGTTTCGATGGTGGGCACAGACCTGTCACCACAACAAGGGACAGCCATTCATTTTACCCACAGCCAAGAAGACACTAACAACAGATGCATCAGATTATGCCTGGGGGGCCCACATGGCAGGAAAATGTATTCAGGGCACATGGCCCACAAGCCAAATGCATCTTCATATCAATCAAAAAGAGATGCTAGCTGTACAGAATGCCCTGACAGCCTTCAAGGATCTACTTCATTCAGGACAACTGCTGATAAAAACGGACAATACTACAGTCATATGGTACATAAACAAGCAAGGAGGCACACATTCCTACCCCCTCTGAGGACAAGCCATGACTTTGTGGAACACAGCATTGACTTATCAAGTACACCTGCAAGCACAATTCCTGCCAGGAAAGACAAATACTCTGGCAGACGAACTAAGCAGAAACCTCATGGATCCTCACGAGTGGAAACTAGATCCACAAATCTTCAGCATGATAACAGGGAAATGGGGATGCCCAGACATAGATCTATTTGCCTCCCCTCACAACTGCCAGCTACAGAGATTCTGCACAAGGACTTATCACAAACAAGCATGGAAAGTGGACGCCCTATCATTCAGCTGGAGAACCCTTACAGTACATGCTTTTCCTTCACTGCCTCTCCTCCCCAAGGTACTCCTAAAGGTCAGACAAGAGAAGCCAAAGATGATACTGATTGCCCCAGACTGGCCACGCCAGCACTGGTACCCAATCCTAAAGAGCTTGTTTCAAGGCCCAGCCTGGGCATTACCTCAAATTCCTCATTTGCTGACACAACAAAACAATCAGATCCTGCACAGCCAACTCAGAACCCTAAGTCTGGCTGCATGGCAGATAATGTAACCACTCAGGACACACCTCTCTCTAAAGCAGTTATGGATGTTATTTTGGAGGCCAGGAGGCCCAGCACCAGAAAATCTTATGCAGAAAAATGGAAGAGATTCTGTGCTTGGAACCAGGCACAAGGAAAGGACACGCTTGTACCAAATATTCCTCAGATTTTATAATACCTAACTGAGATGCTGGACAAAGGCCTATCCTTCTCATCAATTAAGATTCATGCCTCTGCCATTTCAGCTCATTACAATATGGATCCACCTATTTTTTCACATCCGCTGCTAAGGCAGTACCTCAGAGAGGCCAAAAACATAAGACCTCCAAGGAGAGCTCCAATACCTGCATGGGACCACAATTTTGTCTTGGAAAAGCTCACACTGCCTCCTTTTGAGCCAGCCAACACAGCTGAGATAAAATACTTATCATGGAAAACAGCTTTGCTCCAAGCAATAACTTCAGCAAGAAGAGTATCAGAGTTACAGGCACTAATGGTTGTGGAACCTTTTATTATTTTCCATCCGGACAGGATTTCTCTAAGGACAAACCCAACATTCATGCCTAAGGTAGTGTCTAGTGTGGCTCTTAAACAAACCATTCATTTGCCTACCTTTTATCCAAACCCACAGAATAAGGGTGAGAGACTTCTGCATTCTTTGGACATACACAGACAGCTACGCTTTTACTTGGACAAAACTAAAGCTTTCAGAAAGACTGAGCAACTCTTAGTGGCATATGCTGCAGGATCACAAGGAAAAGCTATTTCAAAGCAGACTATTTCAAAATGGATAGGCCGCTGCATTCGTTTCTGCTATTCACAACATGGCAAATCAGTGCCTAAGGGCATTAGGCCACATTCAACCAGAGCAACAGTGACTTCAGCAGCCTTCCTCAGAGGAGTACCAACCAAGGACATTTTGGAGGCTGCAACTTGGACTTCAGTGCACACTTTTACAAAGCACTGCCACTTACCTCTTTACTCTAAATCCAGAGCAGGCTTTGTCACTGCAGTTCTGCAGGGCCTCATAGCCACTCCTAATTCTATTTAGGCCCAGCCACCCAACCTCAGCTTTGGGATTCAACCCAAGTGTAATGTCTGCAACAATGAAACACGATGAACATAGTACAGTTGTGTACCTACCATAAATGTAGCTGTTCAAGTGTATTCACTGTTGCAGCCCAGGTTTCCCTCCCACCATCCCCCTTTCATTGCTGGGACTTATCTGTACTTCTCTATTCTATGCAACCTATGTGGTGTATTTGCTTGTAGATGAAGGTAATGTTTATGTTAGTGCATACTTTTTATGAGCAGAATTATTAGCCTACCTTTGTGGGGGCACCTGACATCTGGGGCAAGAAAAACTGAAGAAAATGGCATCGGTTGCATCTTTTATACCCCTGGCGCACTGATGTCAGGGAAGAGGCGACAGCAACTGACTCCGGACCCGGACTTTGGTATGTGGACCGACTGCGGGTAGCCTGCCAGCAGGATAACCCAAGTGTAATGACTGCAACAGTGAATACACTCGAACATCTACATTTATGGTAGGTACACAACTGTACTTTACATAAACCTGTCTGACTCAGGTTACTGAGGTTGTTAATCTTCTTGGTAAGGAATTGTTGAATCTTTTATAGACAGACCAGTTGCTTGGTCAGGAGACCAAAAAGTGAATCTGTACATCTGGCTGGTTTGCAGTGGTTTATGCCCTACTTGGAGACTTCATACCTCTCAACTATCCCGATTTTTGCAGAATGTCCAAATTTTTGCCTTATATTTTTGATACATTAACCATAGAATTTGTTATATTCTGCCAAATCATTGAGGATCAAAGCCACTAGATATTGACAGATATTTCAGTTTCAGACTTCATATCCTTCAGAAAATGTAAGCAGTAAATCATCTGAAATGTTAGGAGCCACGAGAACGAATCCTGAAATATGGAGAATGAATGGCCAAAAAAATTATTTACATATACTAAATCAGAGATGACATTTCTCGGAATATCCACTTTTCTCTTAGGTATGGTGATCTCAGAGCTAGTATGTATAAGTTCAGGGTGTGTGTGGGGTTTGTCCCCCAAATGGGGGGTGCAGAGGAGGCTTGTTCTTCCCTGCAAAAACTAGTTTAAAGGAAAAGAGCAATTTTAGAGATTTGCTCTTCTCTGGTTTTCGGTCTTTTTTTCAGCTTGTCAGCATTTGGCATTTTGATGCTGTCTTTTCAACAGGGAGTCAAAGTATGCTAATACAATATCTGTTATATTAGCAATTTTATAAACTTATAAGGGTAATATTTAAAATATGTCCCTGAAAATATGTCCCTGATTTTGGGACTTTATCCCCCCAATTATTTTTCGCTTTACCCAGAATTCTTGCAATAATAGGCTGAGGGGTATGCTTGGAATGGAGATTAAAACTATGAATATTAACTATCTATAGGCCTCACAGAAACAGTATTGATGAGTTCACAGATGAGATAATTTTCAGTCAAGGTACTATGGACCTCACTAATCTGATCCATCTTTAGTGGTCTACGTCACTTGATGTAGTAGTAATCATTAGATGTAATGGTAAACTCTATCCTTAGATTTAGTAGCAAACAAGATCACTTTCTTACTAAAGGATGAGAAACTACACTTTTTGAATGTTAATTGCAAAATTGCTGTTTTCACATCAGTTATCAGTGTTGCTAACCCCATTCAAAAGGGAAAAGGTATTTGTTAGGGAAAAGATTATGCTTCCCAGTTTTCAGTCATTAGTAAAACTGGTATGCCGTATATTATTATTATCATGTTATACGTGCTAGTGTATTTGCTGTTCGGCTAAGAAATTTCATTATTTATATTTTTCCTAGCTGTTTTCCTGTACCCTAGCTCTGTTAGCTAACTCCTCCCATCTCCTCCATTTTCTTCAGTGTGTGTGTATTAGACTCCATTGCAGCCACATGTCTATTGCTGGAGTGTGTCAAAGCATCATTATTTGACCTATTGGAATGTCATCTTGTATTAAGATTTGCACAGTTTGGAAATTAAACTATTTAACAGTCTCCACAGGTGTCATTTTAATTGAGTCACTGTCTGCTAACACTGTCTGTGTTGGTGAGTAAACTCAATACATCTTGCTACAGATTAGATTACACTTACTGTGCACATCCAGAGGAGGCAGAACATTCAAGTAATGTACTGAGCACTTTGGAATATTCAGTGGGGTGCTGTAGATGGACTTTGAAAGTGCAATTTAAGAATAAGTTTGCATCCTGTACCTATACAGTTCTGTGTTGCATAAAGAGTTTGCTTAATCAAATAAGTTACAAAATGTGGATATGTTTAGCAGGTTAGAGAAGTTTCAGAACAGTCCCAGAGCACAGGGAAGCTATTGAAGATTTTCTAATGCCTTTTAAGTTTAGAGAGCAGGCCTGTCTCCTAAGGATTTGTTTGCTCGCTTGGGCCTGTACATGCCAGCAAGATACTCTCTGCACAGCATAATTCCTTGGCGAGTCAGTAATTCAGCGGTGATTGTTTACAAGGACTGTGTTTTATGTATTTATTTATATATATATATATATATATATATATATATATATATATATACACACACACACACATATACATATATATATATATATATATATATATATATATATATATATATATATATTATATTTGTTGTGGGCACTGCATATTATTCAGATAAACTGTTGTTTTTTAGACTTTTAATTGCTTCCATAATTTATTCTACTCTTAAAGGAGCTTGCAGGAATTCAGTTTGGTGTTTTTCAATTTGTTGAAATTAGATACTGGACAAAAAAAGCATTATAGGACTCTGGGTGTATTGCATCTTGCGGACCATATAGATTATTGTATATTTTTTGAAAATGGTCAGAATATCTTGGTTATTCGTATGTAGTTCGTTATTATATTTAATTTGTAGAATCCTAGGGGGGTCTTGATGAATGTTTATGAGTCTAGCTAATAGTTTGAAGGGTTATTTGGTCCATTCAGAATAGTTAGCAAGGAGTTTCATTTCTCAGAATGAGAGAGAATTGATACATTTTTGATACTTTTCTCTGTATCAGAAAAGACTTTAGCATTAACTGTTTTATTACCAGCACAATGTCTCAGCAAAGCTCTACACTTTCAACAGAGGCTGATACACAGCAAGATGCAGAATTTCTTGCAGACCAAGATCAAATCCCTGATCCAAGTGCAAGAACAAAGCACATCTCTATGCTTACATGGAAGGCAAAACAGAATTATGAGACTGACAGGGAATAATTGTTATTCAATCTTGCTTATTCATGGACTAAGACTGTTAACTATATGTCTGCCCTCTCTCAACCTGCTTATGATGCACTGCAATTAGAGGTTGCACTCATATAATGTATTGCTACCTATCAAAGCTGTCAGAGACTATGCATAAAATATGTCAATGTATTATAGAGATATAACACTGAGGAAGCACAAGAAGAATTTAAGGGATTTGATCAGCTTAATCTTGACAGGGACAGTTTGGCATTACAAACAAGGACTAAGGCTGAAGTCAGAATTATACAACTCCGTGAATCTAGATCCCAACGCTCTGTATCTACCAGACATTCCACCAGATCTAGTAGGTCTTTACAGTCCTGATCTTTCATGCTCAGCGAACAACTTGTCAAAGCCGGTGCTGATGCAGAAGCTACTAAGATTTAGGCAGCCTTCGCAGAAAGGAAGGGTCAGTTAAAGGCTGAAGCTATCCACAAAAGGGCTGAAATAGAGGCCTTAGAAAAGCAACGTGAACATGCCACAGCTATAGCAAGGTTAAGAGTTCTAGAGCAAGCTGCTAGTGGGAGTGACAGAGAAAGCATAGGTCCAGTAGACATGAAGAGTTATCTTAAACGCACTACAGACTATGTGTTCAATCAAAGCAACAAGCATTCCATTTTATCTGATGCTCTTGAAGCCAGAGACACTTTCTCAGAACTATTACTCCCAGTGACTACTACTGCAGTACCTCTCAACCAAGGTCAGTAGAACACACCTAGCCCTGCTCAAGATAACCTACCATATTAGGAGGTAGTCACCAACCTCCTGTCAACTGAGCCTATGCACCATTGCAAGCTCCTACACTCATGAACTCTCGGCGATTTCCACAGCTTAATGGCACTAGCGTATGTCCCAACATCATTCAGCAATGGTGCCACTGTTAATGTTACCAACACTGGAAAATATTAGGGTACAAGCCAACACCATAATAATGGGAGACTTCAAGTACCCCACTATTAACTGGGAAAACTACTCATGTACCAACTATTTTGCTCAACGTTTTCTGAAATTCATCAAATCCAGCACCTTGGATCAACTTATCCACACCCCCACCAGGGGCAGCAATATCCTAGACCTGGTCATTACCAACATGGATGACCAGTGTTCCACACCAGAAGTCAATTCCTCGTTGGTCAGATCTGACCACAACCTAAACACCCTCGACATCCACATTCTGCTCCCACCCCCCCACCCCCCATTAGGAAAACAACCGTAAAAAAATTCTCCAAAGCCAACTTCATGCTTCTTAAGACAGAAGTGGCAAACTTCACGACATCCATGCAGATGGACAATAGAGGTATGACTGTTGAATCATACACAAATGCATTTTATAAGCACTTACACGAGTGCATGGATCGTGCTATCCCTGACAGAACCAAGATGCTATCCTCCAAGAAAAAGGAAGCCAGTCTGGTGGTCCCCTGCCATAAACAAACTACAACAGAAGAAAGAAACTGCTGCAAAAAAGAGTAAAATCCCATGATTGGAGGAACTCCCTGGTCAGCCTCAGTAAGAAGCTGAGATCCCCTCATAAAATCCGCCAAAGCTAGTTATGAAAACAAAATCGGCACTGATTCTAAACACAACCACAAAGCATTCTATAGCTATGTCAAGAATCTCAATGGCAACACTCAGATCTGCTCTGAGTTACAGCACAATGGCACTAAATATACAGAACCAACTGATATTGCCAACATCCTGGCAGATAGGTTCAGTGCTAACTTTACCCCCCTCTCACCCCCTAAAGGGCCCATCTCTGTACCGGAAGAATACAAAGTTCCTGTAATCACGGCTGTACAGGTAAAAACCTCATTTTCCAAAACCAAAAACACAGCATCCATGGGACCTGACAACATCCCAGGCTGCCTTTTACATGAACTACAGAATGAACTGGCACCCCACCTAAGTACCGTGTTCAGTCATAGCCTCACCTCAGGCTTTGTGCCCATTGAATGGCACACTGTGATGGTTATCCCACTCCACAAAGGGGGAGCCATGACAGACCCTGTGAACTACCACCCCATTAGTCTGACTAGCCTGGTCTGCAAGGCCCAAAAATGTACCATCATAAAACTCATAAAGAATGACATTGGAGATCTCCAAACTCTGGACCCCACACAGTTTGGGTTTGTAAAAGGCAGATCATGTCTCCAAAACCTGATAGACTTCTTTGAAGCAGTCACCAAAGCCATAGATGAGGGTAAGATGGTTCACACAGACTATCTAGATCTCGCCAAGGAGTTTGACACCATCCCCCATGCTGGAATTATAGATAAACTCACTAAACTAGGTATAAATCCCTATGTCACAAGATGGGTTGCCAACTGGCTTACTGACAAAACCCACACTGTGAAAGTAGCAGACTTCAGACCAGTTACAAGTGGAGTACCACAGAGTTCAGTCCTGGGTCCTCTCCTGTTTGGTATCTACTTCTCTGAAGTACAGGCTAACACAGAAGGTGTTTGGCTAACTAAGTTCGCAGATGACTGCAAACTAGGAGCCATAATCAAAACTCCTAATGATGTGGACATCCTAGAAAATGGCCTCACTGAGACAGATGCCTGGTGTCAAAGCCATGGCCTCAGGCTCAATGCCAAAAAGTGCATTGTCATCCCCTTTGATAAAAACTCTGTACCCATGAACTACCACATAGGCAGTAGTCTACTTACCACCGAAAGTGTGATAAGAGACCTTGGGACACAGGTGGACAGTAGTCTCTCCTTTGATAATCACATTGCCACAGTGGTCAGGAAATCCTTCTACATGGCACACCTCATCACAAAAGGTTTCTTATCCAGAAAAAAAGAGGTCATTGTTCCCCTCTACTCATCACTCATTAGACTCATTATAGAGTACAACACCCCTTTTGGTATGTACCTCACAAGACATCTACAACAACTGGAAAGGCCGCAGAAATACCTCACAAAGAAGATTACTGGCCTCAAACAGATACCCTATGCAGACCGTCTCAAAAAACTCCAGCTTTACTCTATCACATATCGCCTACTCAGAGGCAACAGCAAGAACTCATTATGATGTTTGCATTTATCATCTTGTTCTCCCCTCCCTCTTGTTTTTCAGGTTCCACAGGATAAAGAGGTTCCAAATCTATCATGGACTTAATGTTTATTGTTATTGTTGTTTAGAGAAATCTAAAGATTTCAGGTGGTGAGTGTCATGTTACACATGCTAGTGTATTTGCTGTTCAGCTAAGATATTGCCTTTTTTGTATTTTCTCCTAGCTGTTTTCCTGTACCATATCTCTGTTAGCTAACAACACCCTTCTCCCCGTTTTATTCAGTGCGTGTGTGTTAGACTCCATTGCAGCCACGTCTATTGCTGAAGTGTGTCAAAGCATCATTATTTGACCTATTGGAATGTCATTTTGTATTAAGATCTGCACAGTTTGGAAATTAAACTATTTAACGGTCTCCACAGGTGTCATTTCAATTGAGTCACTGTCTGCTAACACTATCTGTGTTGGTGAGTAAACTTCTCAATACATCTTGCTACAGATTAGGAGATTACACTTGCTATGCACAGCCAGGGGAGGCAGAACAATCATTGTCCTAAACACTTGAAAAAAATTGCAAAGAGGAGTGAGCAAAATATTGTGGTACCCCCTGATAATTCTTGCAATATTAGAGAACTGGCTGCAAACCCCAATCCGTAGTGTCCTACAAGTTTACTTGCTGACAGTCTAACAAGTTACATGTCTGCTGACATTGATATTTTTTGTGATCTTTGTAGAATCTTTATTTCTGCATTCCACCCACCTGAAAGAGGTACAGCCAATGACATACTAGGAAGATTATTATAAAACAAGAAATGAAACCACCTCTTTCTGATCATGACTGTCAAAACAACTGAATTGAAGCAAAGGGAGGAGGGTTTCTGCCTACAATAGAATGAAAAGCATCATGTAGAGGATAGACAGAGGGTTCTGACACTTTAGGTTTCAGTCCAAGAAAATCCATTGTTGTCGTTAGTTTAAATTACTCTTCTATTTTTGTCTTAATTTATTGTCCCAAAATGCTATCATTCTGTTTTTCTTATTCTGTATAGTTCTGTTCGCATACCATACCTTACATTTATATTTCTTTTTCTAATGAAGAATTTTATTAATTTAACATATTTACAGTATATACACAGAAAGGAAGAAATTCAGCTTCACCATAGTGTTATGCAATGATAGGAATGCATTGAATCATCAATGTAGTCTTATACAATGAACACATTAAGAATCTTGGTATTTCAATAACAACATTTCAAGATTATCCCATCTACTAAAAGTCTTAGCACGATTTATAGATCTTATTCTGATCACTTATTTTTCAGTTTTGTATAGTACTGGTGTTAAACTTAAAAATCCTTTGAACATAGGAGCTAAATTCGATTTCCAGGTTTTTTGTAATAACTTTTCTAGTGACTGCCAAGAGAGCCCAAAACATTTTTTGCTCTTTGGCTTTTACAGATACAGGAAGGGGAATATTCATTATTATTACTGATCTAGTTAAATAGCAATTATCAGATTATAACCCCTTAAAAAACATACTTTTCCCAATATACATTTAATTGTTCACAGTACATAGTGTGTATCCAGTCAGCTTTTACATCTTTACTACATCTCCAACAAACTGAAGAAGTCATTTTGCTAAATGTAGAGAGATTTTATAGGGAGTAACAAACATTCTGTGCATATATTTCTACATAGAAATTTTCCAGTATAAACATGAAGTTTGCTTAACTGATTTAAGTAACAAAGTTTTATTCTTACCATATATTGAGTCACTCAATCCACTACTATCTACATAGTTCCAGAATTTTGCAATTAAATTGTTATGTATGTATAACTAACTTATATAGATTAGACAAGCTTCCTTTGTATGTCAATCTACCTTTGATAACCAAATTTGTATATTCATATAATGGGGGAATAGTGTTATGTTCCTCTTCACTCATATTATCCACAAATTCATATAATTCCTTACTGATTGATAATATTCTTGAAGAATGAACCAGCGATCCAGGAGGTCAATAACTTCCACAAATAGTTTATTAAGTTTCTCTTTAAGTGTGATAATAACCATACACTTTTCGTTGCGAAAGAATAACGCTAACTTCCTCAGAAGAACAAACAGGTGTGATTAGTGCTAGCTACTTATATGCTGACAATTCATTAAAAACTAAGCAATTAATCAATCAGTCAGTCAATTCATGATGCAAATATTTAAAATATTCAAAATGCGAACTGAATGTGCCTCACAAGTAAAAATACTAAGAATAAAACCATGAACATTGAGCATAAGTAAATAACATGTATAAAAACAAATTTCCTTAAATAAGATTTATGTTAGTATATTTCATTTCTAACATATGGATTACAATAAACATTAAATGTTAAATCAAAACGCTAAACCTAACTTGATAAAAATACTAGCTAATAGTAGTTTCTAATGCCCTAACTTCTATACAGGAGCAACACTTATACTACATATCTAAATGGTGTAATAGTAGCTCACACATTAATTTTGTGGACAAAAATAGCCAAAACCCGGGGTTTATATGGGGACACAAAATCTAACTTGTGCTAAAAAGCATGAATACATATTCATTCATTTGAATAAAACCTTAATATAAGAATGAATACGTATAACTAAAAAAATTTTTTAAGATTTTTTAAGAACATTTTTTGAGCAAGATTTTTTAGCAGAATGAATAACTCTTTAGTTAATTAATTTAAAATATTATGAATAATAAATACAAATAATAAAAATAATAAATACTGTTATGTCTATCCAAAGCGATAATAATATGGCAGCAAATTCATAAAAAATACCTGTAAATATAAATATATATATATATATATATATATATATATATATATATATATATATAAATGTAATTAAAAATATACATATATATATAAATATAAATGTAAATACAACTATAAATATATAATTATAAATATACCCACACCAATATAAAAACTACAAGCATAAATAAACATATAATATATTAATATCTACAAGAACTTATTAACACTTATCGTTATAAAGCATGCGCTAAATCTTCATCTCTTCAAATTTTTAAGCCTTAAAATGCATTTAATGGAAGACATTTCATTAATCCCAGGAAACTGATTGGCATTAGTATTCAATTGCCATATAAGTTCCTTTTGTTCTAACTTCAATGGTTCATAACCTCCTCTAGGGTCCTCTGGTACTTGATCAATAGCTTTAAATTTAAAATGATGTCCCTCATTAGCATTACAATGCCTAGCAAGCGCATTCTCCAACTTTGCCTTATTAATACTATATATGTGCTCGTATATCCTTTTGTGCAACCTTCTGTCAGTTTTACCGATATAGAAGGCTGCACACATAGTACATTTGGCCAGGTAGACCAGTTGTCGGCTACCAGAATTAAACCTATTCTTAATTCTATAGGTTTTGTTTCTTAATGTAAAAGTGCAGCCTTCTTCTATATATTTACACTAATTACACATATTACATCTAGACATTCCAACATTATTAGGTGTATGACAACTTTTTATTTGTAAAATATCTTTGAAATTCAACCCTTTTCTATAAATTATCTTCAGTTTTTCAGGTAGTAAACCACCAGTATGATTATCACTTACCAATAAATGCCAATTCTTAAAAAGAATGTTTTTGATATCTTGAGCATCTAGATTAAAACAAGTAATGAAACTACACATATACGATAGTTTCACCTCACTTAGTACTTCACTTACTAGTTGATGGTCTTCTAAATGGAGCCTGCCCAACAGTGGTACATATTTATGCTCCCATCTTTTATTCTTAACTTCAATTAATATATTTTGAATAAAGTCATAGGGATACCCCCTTTGCAGAAAAAAAATTCTAATAATTTACATTCCTCCAAGAAGTCAATGTCCCTTGTTATCATCCTAGCTGCCCTAACCAATTGGCCTTTAATAACGGCCTTTTTCTGGTGGATAGGATGACAGCTGGTGAAATGTAGGAACATATTTGAGTAAGTCTCCTTCCTGTAAATTGTAGAAATGTAACTTTTAGTCTCATATTCTTTTTTCAAGTCAACATACAAATAGTCAATAGAATCTTTACTATATTTGAATGTGAATTCTAAAAAGTCAGTACTACTATTAAAAATCGCTATCATGTCATCAATCTCATCTTGGGAGCCCTCGTACAACAGAAAAATATCATCAAGGAACCTAGTGTAAAATAGTAGCTTATCATTAAACCTAACATTATTCATTACCGTATTTCTTTCCCAAAAAGCCATCACAAGATTAGCTATACTGGCGCCACACGGTGACCCCATTGCCACCCCAATCCTTTGGTGAAATATTTCTTTATTAAATAAAATAAAGCTGTATGACAAAACTGTATATATCAATTCACCAACTAGTTGGATTTCACTAGTGGGTGCTCCTAATATCCTTGATGATATTTTTCTGGTTTCTGGTTTTCAAAGTCCATTGAACATGTGGGAGAAACAGACAAATGTAGGTTTTGTAAAACTGGATTGGAAACAGTTGCACACCTTCTTGCTGGTTGTGATATACTAATGGCAGAAGGACTGTATAGTGAAAGTCATAATAATGTGGCAACACTGTTGTACTGGGGATTGTGCAAACATTATGGTATGGTATTGAAGTAGCTGAAAAACACTGGAAACATGAGTCACACATCGTCATAGAAAATGATGAAGTTTATATCACATGGGATCACCCATTACCAACAGCTCGAAAGACAGATGCTAGAAAACTGGATATAGTGGTCCAAGAAAAGAAGACAAAAGTAGCATTGATCTACAGTGTCTTGTGTACAGAGAGACACAAAGTCAAAACATTTCAGGATCTGCAGCCAGAAATAAGAGCCATGTGGAAGAAAGATACCCAGACAGTTCCAATAGTAGTAGGAGCAATGGGTCTTATAAAAAAGAACATACAATCATATTTAAGTATGTTACCAATCCATGTAATCCCGTATGAATTGCAGAAGGATTCATCACTGGGCACATTGTGGGTGCTGCTAAGAGCACTTTTGGCTGATATCAAGGATTGAAACAATACTAATTTTATGAACTTTAATTGTATTTTAACTTAGGAATGGGGTCCCTTCCCATCATGGTATTAGAAACCCAAAAGAATTGGAGAAATTAAAAAAATAGTGAGATCCTGGAGTTGGTATATATAGTTAGGGGAGGTGTGGGTTTTATTTACTCTGGTGTGTGTTTCATTGAAGTTTGGGCAACTGTTTACTTGCCCTGAGAAAAATTCACTGTTTGGGTATAAGAATCCCAAAAGACTTGAAGAAATTTAAAAAATAGTGAGATCCTGGAGTTGGTATATATAGTTAGGGGAGGTGTGGGTTTTATTTACTCTGGTGTGTGTTTCTTTGAAGTTTGGGCAAGTGTTTACTTGCCCTGGGAAAAATTCACTGTTCGGGTATTTAATGTTTTGTGATTTTCATCTTGTGAAAATGAAGTTCAATTATCTGAGCTTTCAAGCCTTAGAAGTAGATCCCTATCCATATACCAATGTCCTTAAATTAATCTACAGTTCCAGGCACTGTGTGTTGTATTAAATAGTCACCTTTTAATTTATTTCTCCCAAATCTTATATGGTTAGTTTTTGCTGTATTTATCAGCATATTATTCTCCTGTACCCAAATGGTCAGTTTGTTCAAGTTCTTTTGCAGACATGCCCGATCTGTAACACACGTAATCAATTTACCCAATTTCAACTCATCTGCGTATAGACTGTAGAACACCTCAGATGAAAAAGATAGATCTGAAAGATACAATCTAAACAATAATGGGCCTAGGACAGAGCCCTGGGAGACACAGTGACTGTAACCAAGAATTTCATCTGTCCAGTTGCTATATGAAACTTGCCATGTTCTAATTGTAAGCCATGCAGCTATCCATTTTATCAAGAGTACATCAATACCTAGCTGTTCTAATTTATTGATCAGTGTTTTGTGCATGACCATATCAAATGCACAATTTTTCATTCATAGCTGTTTTTATATAGTTATAGAACACCATGTTACAGGTGGTAATAGATCGATTTTCATCATACGCATGCTAATACATGACTTCAAGTTCCAACCTTTCCAATTCTCACAATAAGTTATTCAATATTACCTTCTCCATTATTTTTCCACAACATGAAAGTAGACTTAAGGGCTTCTTAAAGACAGGTTTAATAACTGCATGTCTCCAGTCTTGAGGAATTTCCCCATATTTATACGACCTAGTAAATAATAAATATAATGGTACTGTTAAGTTCTTACTGAAGTGTTCTCAGGTTATGACTAATTCTGTCTCCTCCCTGTGATTTGCCTGGATCAGGTTTGCATAGTTCTTTTCCAGTATAATCTAATTTGATTTCAGTATCTGATGTTACATGGTTGCCACTGGGACAACTTATCACCCCCTTTGTGGAGCCAAACTGTTTTGCATAAGATTCTGTAAATATATCTATAATCTATTGTATCTGTGAATACAGTTTAGAATGTAGACACAGTTTATCAATTTGTATCTCTTTACTCTTTCCACATCTTATGTATCTATACATTTTTTTCCTACCATGCTCAATATCTTTACAGTGGCGGCTGGTGACTTCAAATTAAAGGGGGGCTGCCGGAGACAGCTCAATGGGTGAGGCCAATGGGAAGGGGTGTGGCCAACTAAAAAGTGGTGGAGCTATGCTCAAAACCACAACAACTGGAACTTTAATTAAATACACTGCCCTGGGTGCCAAACCATCATTACGAGAGTCTAATCAAGACAAAATGAAGTGTAGAAGAAAAAAAAATAGTTCAATGCATTGGCTACATGACAACTTACTTAATATCTAAATGGAAACACAAAGGTTGTGAGGCATGAAAAATAAATTACTTTTTAAATACATTACTGGAATGCCAGTCAAAAGCAGTTTTAATTATAATTTATATTCAGCTTTATAAAATTACCAAGTAACATGCTGAACGTAGCAATCTCTGTGGTACCCCCTCTTGTAAAAATGTTTCTTATCCAAAAAAGACCTGCTGCCTGACAACAACAATCTACTTGTTTCATAGGGAAGACATGATCAAAGTAAAAAATGAACAGCAAACAAGAAACAAGCTAAAGATAAATTGCTTAGAGGATTACTGCACAAGCTATGGACCACACATGATAGATTGGCATTCCATTTAATTTACGGGTAAAGCCTGCAAAGATGACTACAAGTCTCCAAAACATGTAATGAGCTTCTGAAAATACTGTAATCCTGTCCTTTATTACAAATACTGTCATATGCATTTCAATACCTAAGGCTTACACGTTATCTAGTTATGTAAATATTCTCTGCATGGCAACAACAAAAAGGCTTTCAATGTTAGTAATTCTTTAAGAGTATGCTTATTAAAGCCTACTTGCATCTTATCAATCTCCGACAGCTTACCTGATGGTCATTAAAGCATTGCTACTTAAACACAGAGCTACAGGGTACTACAACAGCATGCATTTTCTGAATAATAAGAAGCATAAATCAACAGTATAAAAATATGAAAGAAAACCAGAATATTCTGCAAAATCAAGGACAGATGAAAAGCCACCGTCTTACTTGTGGTCTACCTTGGATGGGGGAATACTCTGCACACTTACACTGCATAACTGCTCCATGCCTTGCTTGGATACATCCAAAGCCACTACAGTGGGGTGTGTGGTGCAACAAGTATGTCACAATTTGAAATGTCTCTGGCTGACAGTGACAACTCATACCTCTCAACGTCAGAGCAAGAAATCTGGATAAAGCCATACATAGAAGTGGGACACAGGCCCAAAAATAAGAACAACTTTTAAATATTGCTCTTACTTAGAAAGATAATAGGCTAGTAGTAGGTCTTGCATTAGTACGAATTTTCTGAAGGTATTAAATCTGAAACTCACATGTCTGCCATTATTTTCTAACTTCAGTCTTTAATGATTTGCCACTAATTTGCCAGAAAAACACACCTTTATGAAAAAACGGACCAGCTGGGAACCTGTCAAAGAAGGGAACCTTTTTAATATCACTACTGTTAACTTGAGCAGCTGACAAAATAAGAGCATCTACATGCATTTCTGAAATAAAAGTAATCTATAACTCTGATCATTACAGTTATTTATAATTGTAAACCCTCCGCATTTTCTTCCAAAATTGCCATTTTGCAGAGGGATTATTAGAGGGAGAGCAACATTTTGAGCCAAAATTGGGGACAGTTGAGAGGTTTGGATATTCCTAATTCTATAAAGCGATTTATTTGCATGTACCTCTCAACCTCTTAATGCATGAAATTTGGACAAGGCCTAATATATTGGGGGAACATAAAAACAGTACTAAAAAATGCTCTTGTATTAACTCAAGACAGTTGATAGAATAACAGGTCTTGCTTTAGCATAGGTTTTTCTGAAGATTATGACGTCTGAAACTCAATGTCTGCCATTATTTAGTGACTTCATTCCTGAATGATTTGCCAGAAAACCACAGATTTTATGAGAAATAAACCAAAAACAAGAAGCAAAATTCTGGACAGTTGAGAGGTATAGTTCAGCTGGGGCTGTCTTTGAGTTTGCTGCCCTTCCCCCCTCACAAAATCATGGTCGAATGGAGCCTCCCCCCTGCAGCCATTCCAATGTCCCATTGCTTGGTTATTTCGCCCCATTTACTATAAACACTGCAATGTGCATACTGCTTTACTTCTGCAATGATTTGGATTTCATTTGTAAGTTTTATTTTGCATTTTACAGCACAAACACTAACATATATCTACTAAACAAAGCAATCCAGTCTCACAATGAAAATAGACTTAGCATTAAAACTTCTCTGTCCTTGAAACTCACATTCATTGAAACAGCATTGAAACCCACATTCAAAGAAAATGCATTTTGCCAGTGGCAGATAAAGATTAACTTTGGGCTATTTTCAAATCATAGGCCCCTTGAACACGAAACATACACGTGCTCTTTGATACACCTTCCTGATTGTATTAAATTATATTCCTTGTACAATACAGTACAATTGTATTATATTCCTTGTACAATACAGTACAATTGTTAGACGGCATTTTAAATGTATTGTTTTGAACATTTTTCCAGTAAACAATGAAACAAAATGCATGCACCAATAATGGCAAAACTGCCCAGTTCAGAACATTTCCATCACAAAAGTCTACTCAGACTTCTACAGTCCACCAGTATCAGTAAATATGCACAATCTCTGAAGAAGTAAAAGTCATCTAAATAATTCCACATTAAAGAAATCTGTAACTAATGAAGAGGTGACTGCTAGCAAACAACTTTATATTTCATTGTTTCATCTACAAATAAAGTGCCTGTTGCCCTTGAGGAATAAATTGCCTATGTTGCATTAAACAAATGATAAGCTAGTAATATCGCAATAGGGAATAGATGGCAAACTGATAACAGATTCATAGTTGCTAGGTATTTTCACCAAAAAGGACTGCAACATCTACCCCCTTTACAACACAGTAGAGTATCAACAATGCATCTACCTACTGTGGGAGTAGAACCCACAGCCTTCTGCATCAAAAGCAGGTATACTACCTGTTATACTATTAACAATGCAAGCATGTCCAGCATAAGCAGCCCTAAACTTTTGTTCCCCTGCAGCTCTCAGCTCCTTGTAAAATCTGCTCGACTCAGCTGTATCTCTGAACTTTGCAGCACAAGAAATCTGGAAAAAGCCAAAACCTATTGGGGGGGGCAAAAGCCCAAAAACAAGGGGCACATTTTAAACATTGCTTGTATAATGTTGGAAAATTGCTAGAATGAAATGTTGTGTTACCACCATACATTTCACTGCCAAGTCTTGAATCCAGAAGACCCTGTGCAAAACAGTCAGAGAAATATACCATTATACCAAATCATCTGTTTTGTCAAAGAGAGGAAGACTGAAACTTAAATGGCTACCATTTAGTGAATTCAATTCTCACCATAGCTGTCAACCTCTTAGCAAAAAACATGTGGACAAAGCCAGTAATGGGAGAATACAGCCCCCAAACATATTCAGTGAATTCAGTCCTCACCATAGCTCTCAGCCTTAGCACAAAAAACTGGACGAAGCCAATAATGGGGGAATACAGTCCCAAAAATAGGTACAAATTTCAAATATCCATGTTATAAACTTAGAAAATTGCTAGAATAAAAGTTTTGTGTTACCATGTACTTTCCGAAGAATATGAAGTCTGAAATTCAAATGCCTGTTATTTTTATTTAACATTTGTTAACCAGAAAGTCTGACTTGGAAAAAAAGCCAATTTTCAGCATAGCAGGGAAAAACACTGCAGACACATGTTTTTTGTAAGATGGGAAGACATGCAGACTCCACACAGAAGGCACTCCAGCCAAGAACCAAACCAGCGAACCCATAGTTGTCAGGCAACAATGCTACCAGTGTACCATTGCACTCCTGACTTTGCAAGGAAATCAGGAAAAATAAACACACAGAAACCACAGATTTTTATGAGAAAGAGAACAAATATGAGGCAAAAATCTGCACTTCTCTTACAAATGGTGGTGAGTAGGGAATTCAGGCCTGTGCCACCTCCACCCAAGGTACAGAGTTCAAGCCTGAGTATTCTCTAGCCACCAGTATATGGCAACTGGGGCATTACACACACATATACACTATGCCTTATTCAACTGAGCTTAGCCACTAAATAATTACTTAATAGAGGACATCACATTATATCTTAGTTATTTCATTTATAATAAAATGGCAAGAAATAAATACATAAATAACTAAATGTTTACTTAGTAGTTAACTAGGTATATGGAAAAATCCACAAAAAACTAATGAGGTGAAAAAAAAATCACTGGCGTGTAGGAAGTACTAGATGTATGTATATTGGCATGTTTACAATAAACGGCAGAAATCCAGCATTCTGCAAACAATTTACTTGCAGTTAGCGCAGAGGACAGTCTGGTAGCTACTACAGAGGATTTAGGCTATGGTCACTTTGACAAACTGCTTCCTGCAGTCCAGGTTTAATTCCTTTGCTTCTATTTGCTTACTATATGACTTACCATGTGATTTAATCAGACAGAGCTTCTTGGCCAAGTCTGAAAAAGATCTAAGTGATTACTGGTGTACAGTTAAATGTTCATAAATCGCAACAAATTATTATGCAATTCATTTAAAAAGAAAAAATAACTTTTTTAAATATGTAAAATGTATACAAATTACTAAAGGACCTGTTGCAGTGACCAAGCACACATCAGAAACATCTTTATGTGATGTGCTTCCACCTAGTTACAGATTAAATTATGTCCTAAAATAAGACATTTTCACCATAACATATTAAGATGTTCACTGATATGAGGTGGCAGATAAAGCACTTTTGTGAGGATTCCTTTTTTTTTTTTTTTTTTTTTTTTGGTAATGTAAATATTTTCTTTTTTATCAGCTTTTACTTGCTGCTGGTCATATAACGGCAGCACATTTTAAAATGTATTTTCAAAACTGATTGATTTATTTATCAACAACTGCAGCAGGTAGTTGGTTGTTTTTTAGGAAGGTAACTTTATAATGTAAGAAACATCAGTCAAATGCAATTCAGGAAATTAATACCTATACCTTCTTTGGTGTACAATATTAAAACATAAAGGTACACCTTATAACTGATATATAGTACCCTACAGCTACAAATAAATCTCTCTCACTTGTCAGCAGTACTGTTAATGCATGATGAAAGTGCAAAAGAGAACGCAAAGTATATATCTGAGCTCATTCAAACTGATATTATTGTAATGCACATGCTATACTAGTGATTGCAACACGGTATTTAATGAGTTTTGCTAAAGGCCAGTACAGGACTGAGGTACCAAGATGTTGTTTTCATCCATGTTACAGTAATAAAGTTTGCATAACACATAATGTTTTTTGTACACTTTTATACATATTCATGTTTTCCACTTCTAATCTTTTATAAGCATCAGCATTAGTGTTCAAAGCATAAAAGTCCTTCCTCTTAGTGGGGTAACCGTTTTCATCCACTACCTAGACAAAACAGCAGTGACATACTAAAAGAGACATCTTTGAACACACACACACACACACACACACACGCACACACACACACACACACACACACACACACACACACACACACACACACACACACACACACACACACTCACACACACACACACACACACACACACACTCACACACACACCCCACCTGCAAAGGCTGAAGCAAGCTAATCCTAAGCTCGTCGGTCCCGCTAGGCAGTGAAGCTCATCCATTCCAGTCTTCTCCTCAGCCCGCGCAAGCTAACTGCTGATTTCTGGTTCGGCTGACTGTTTTCCCCGCGAGAGTTAGGCTGGAGCCTCATTCCTGCCGACGCAGTCTGGTTTCCTTCTCTTCTGTGCGGTCATCACTGCACAGACTTCTGGGCTGCAGGGCAGAGATGCCTTTCTCCCCTATCAGGACTGCCTAACACAGCAGTCTTGAGTTCTGTGAGTACCAGGAACTCCATGCACGCATGCGTGGAGTTCTGGGACTCGTGATTTTTTATTTTTTTTTTTATTTTCTTCTTTTTCTTTTCTACTAGGTGGGGGGGGCTGCAGTCCTGCAGTTCTATAGCACGAGCCACCCCTGAAGTGGAGCATGTCCAACAGCTCAGGGTTTGACATAGCCATGTATGTTAAGCAGAGATCGCCTCTGAGTAGACGATATGCCACAGAGTATAGCTGGAGTTTTTTTTAGACCGTCAGCATATGGCATCTGCTTTAGGCCTGTGATTCTTTTAGTGAGGTGTTTCTGTGGCCTTTCCAGCTGTTGCAGATGTCTTGTGAGATACATACCAAATGGGGCATTATACTCTATAATGGGTCTAATGAGGGATGAGTACAGTGGGACAATGACCTCCTTTTTTCTGGATGAAAAGCACTTATTGATGAGGTGTGCCACATAGAAGGGTTTCCTGACTGTTGTGGTGATGTGGATATTTATTTTATTTATTTTATTTTATTTTACATTTGTTGACCGGGAAAGTCCGACTGGATACATGTCCATTTTCAGCGAAGGCCCGGGGAGAAAAGCTCCACAGTGACAATAATATAATGCATAGATATAGTAGATCGAGGTAAAAAGTAGACAATGCTTAGAACTATGGTACAAAAACAAAACAAAACAAATTAATTTACTATACTAGAATAATGCTATAGAGGAGATTTCGTACAGTAAAGTACATTGATCTTGAACATTATATAGGATACATAACTATTAATACTGCTTCTGGTATACTGATACTCCATCCAGACTATCCATTTCAGTTAAGAGGAGAGAGAAAGAACTGAGAACGAGGGGCTGAAACTAGGGAAATTTCTATACTTGTATGAGAGAGGATTAGTCAGGACTTGAGCACTGGCAGAGCCAATTTAACTTTAGATGTTGATTTAATCTTTTTTTGAAAACAGATAGGGAGGAAGTGAAAGAAAGGCTAGTAGGGAGAGAGTTCCATATTTTGCCAATAGCATTGCTAAAAAGTGAATCCCCACCTACATTGTTTGCTTTGACTGTTTTAACTAGAAGCTTGTCGGAGGAACGCAAACTACTGAGATTGTTATAAGGTCTTATTAAGTTATTCAGGGCTGGAGTTTTGTCCGGTTGGTTCAGGATTTTAAATGCTTCCATAAGTTGGGTCTGCTGTAGGAGGTTGGTGAATTCTAACCAGCCTAATTTTCTTAGGTTGACACAATGGTGTGTTCTATAGGGCATTTCCGTTGCAAATCTGGCAATTTGATTATAGCAGCGTGTTAGTTTGTTTAGTTCTGTTGTTTTGAGATTAGTAAGTATAGGGGAGGCATATAGGAGGAAGAGAGGAGATGTGAGGGCCATAGTTACTTTCGCTATTGGAGTTAGAAAAGATTTGATCCGGTATAAAGACCCAAGTTTTTTGTTAACGGTTTTGATGGTCTGATTAATATGGATATCAAATTTAAGTCTGTTATCTATGCATACTCCTAATAGTTTTGTATAGGAGTCTGGAGAGATGACAGTCCCATTTTGGATTGGATAGAAAATGATATAGGTGTGGACTTTTGATTGGGTTGAAAGAGTAGTAATTTGGTTTTGTTTGGATTAAGGATCAGTTTACATCCTAATAGCCAGTTTTCTACTGTCCTAAAGCATGCTTGGGTTTTGGATAATAGGTTGTCAGGATTAGTATCAGCACAGACTAATGTCGAGTCATCTGCATATTGAATGCAGGTTGCTTCAGGGATGGCTTTATACAGGTCATTTATGAAGATAGTAAACAGAAGAGGCCCCAATATGGATCCTTGGGGTACTCCTATGGTATTAGGTAGGAGGTTGGAAAGTTTAGAATGCCAAAGTACGGCTTGTTTCCTATCAGAGAGATATCCATGAAACCAATCTAGAGCTAATTTGTCTAGGTTGAGATTTTCTAATGTTTGATGTAGTAGCTGGTGGTTCACCATATTGAAGGCCTTCGATAGGTCAAGAAATAGTGCTGAAGATATTTTTTTGTCATTTCGATAGTGGTTGATAGTATCGGTGAAAGAAAGAAGTGCAGTGGTTGTACTGTGATGGGGTCTAAAACCGTGTTGTGTATCCGTTAGTAATTTGTTCATGGTAAGGTAGTGAAGGAGTTGTTTGTGTATACATTTCTCCATGATTTTGGCCAATGGTGACAGTATAGCTATGGGCCTATAATTAGATAGTTCAGTTGATAGGCCTCCTTTATGGAGGGGTATGACATGGGATACTTTCCATATAGATGGGATAGTGGATTCTGCTATGGTTCTATTGATTAGTATTGAGATAGGATATGCTATGACATCTGCTGCTATTTGCAAGTATTCAGCAGGGAGAAGGTCTGCAGAGAGAGTGGTTGGCTTAGGTTTCTTCAGTAAGGAACATATATTTGCAGTAGGGACAGGTTGGAATTTGAAGGTCGATTGTGACTTTTGTAAGTTTTCCGCTTTACTGGAGTTGGTGGATGGTAGTTGGTTAGCTAAGGATTGTATAGTATCAGTAAAGAAATTGTTAAAGGAATTTGCTACGTCTTCAGGTGTTTTGTCACTTAGTGTTTTTGGGGTAGGGTATGTGGATTTACCTTGGTGGAGTAGATTATTTAATCCTGTCCAGAATTTTGAGGGTTGTTTTGGTGTTTATTTTGGAGTTGGCAATAGTAGTTTTTTATCAGATAGAGTTGCTTTTTGGTCTCGTTTCTAAGTTGTTGAAATTTTATGCGGTCTGGGGTTGATTTTGTTGCATGCCAGGTGTTCCATGTTTTGTTTCTACTTTTTATTAGTGCTATAGTATATTTTGTTAACCAGGGTGCAACATTTGTTTTTATTCTGATTGATCTTATTGGGGCATGAGCCTCAAGTATAGCTAGGAATGTCCTATTAAAAAGATGTACAGCCTCCTCTAGGGGGAGATGCTTAAGGGGTGCCCAGTTAAAGGATTTAAGTTCCAACAGGAATTTAGTGTGGTCAAAGTGTCTCTTATTTCTGACTGGCCTATACATAGGCAGGGTGGAGTTTATTATCTTCTTTTTCATAATATAGGTAATGAGGTGGTCGCTAAGATCGTTTGGGAGGGTCCCGGCCATATATGTTTGGGGATGACTTTTGATGAGTATCCAGTCTAGGATGCTCTCTTTTTGATTATTATTACCTACTCTGGTGTGGGAAGATACTAACTGACTGAATCCCTGTAAGTTGATGTGGGTAGGGTTGATTTCTGAGGAGCATTGCTTCCAGTCAATATTGACATCTCCTAGAATAATGGTTTCTTGAGGATAGTTAATTGATAGCCAGCTGAGGATATGTTCAAGGGTGTCAGAGTTATTCCCGGGGGGAATATAGATCACAATTAGATTAATACTTTTGTCTTTGTTTATTTGTAGTTTTAGTGCAAGTATTTCAGCATTCGAGATCTGGGGTGGTTGAGGAGAGTTAATGGTGACATCCAGTGTGCTCTTATAGAGCACCGCAATGCCGCCTCCTTTTTTTGTAGTACGATCTGCTCTATATATATTATAGCTTGGTGGCATTATCTCATTGTCTTTGGTCCCTTGTTTTAGCCAGGTTTCAGTTAGACACATTATATCTGGGTGGTACATTGCTATTAGGGCATGCAAGTTATGTATCTTATTATTTATACTTCTTGTGTTTAAGTGGTATATTTGAAGAGAGTTTGGTTGGGTAGCTGGTAGACTATTAGCAATTTGTGTGGCTATGGGGCCTGGGTTGGGATGGATATCCCCATCTATGGTTGTATTTTTTTTTAGATAGTCTCGTAGTCTCATAAGCTTCAGAAGTAGTTTGAGTTCATGTTTGTATTTGGGGTGCTTTTGTTTAATTTGCAGGGGGTTATGATGATTGGGGTGGTATATTTTACTGGGCAGATGGAGGGTGTTAGGTTTATTATGGCTTCGGGATGAGATGGTACTAGTTTGGCCTCTGGGGTAGAAAAAAGCTGATAGGCCATGATCTTCATATCTAGTTATTAGATATAGGTTAATAATAAGTAGTAGAGTACAGGATAGAATTATTAGCATTGGCTTACTTGTAATGGTTGTTGTTCCCTTCATTTTCTATTTGGGATTGATTGAATAAATTGTTAAGATATAAGAGGGTTAACAAGAGGAAATTGGGTGAGAAGTGGGTGGGGATTTTAAGGTCGGGTTGATTGGCTAGAGAAGAGAAATGGGGGTGTGGTTTGTTAGGTATAAATTTAGCTGTACTGGGGACGGGTGGAATTTGGGGGCAGGGAGGCTGGAGCGAAGCCTGAGCGTACTTGAGGGCGAAAGCGGAATGGTTTATCCAGCTCCCTACTATTTAGTGGCAAGTAACAAGGCAAACGACAAAATGGTAATTTATCCAAATTTTTCTTGTGGTTTAAACACCAGCCGTCCACTTGTGTCCCTAAGTCTGTCATCACACTTTCGATGTTTAGTGTACTGCCACCTATGTGGTAATTCATGGGTACATGTTTTTTTTCCGTAGAGGATAACTATACATTTCTTGGCATTAATCTTGAGCCCGTGGCTCTGGCACCAGGCATCTGTTTTTGTAAGGCCCTTTTGTAGAATATCCACATCATTTGGGGATTCAATAATGGCTCCCAGTTTGCAGTCATCTGCAAACTTTGTTAGCCAGAGTCCCTTAGTGTTGTAGATGTAGTGAAGCAGATGCCAAACAAGAGTGGTCCCAGGACTGAACCCTGAGGTACTCCACTTGTCACTTGTCTGGAGCTGGATTTGGAGTCGGCTACTTTTACAGTCTGGGTTCTGTCAGTAAGCCAGTTGGCAACCCATTGAGTGACGTAGGGATTTATGCCCAGCTTAGTAAGTTTATCTATGATTCCAGAGTGGGGGATGGTGTCGAAGGCCTTGGCGAGGTACAGATAGGCTGTGTGGACCGCCTTACCCTCGTCCACAGCTCTGGAGACTGATTTGAAGAAGTCAATCAGATTCAGGAGACAAGATCGGCCCTTCACAAATCCAAACTGGGTGGGGTCCAGTGTTTGAAGGTAGCCAATATCTTTGTTTATAAGTTCCATGATAATGCATTCCATGCCCTTGCAGATCAGGCTTGTCAGACTGATGGGATGGTAGTTTCCGGGATCCAAGACGGATCTCCCCTTGTGGAGTGGGATAACTGCAGCTGTGCACCACTCAGTGGGCATGAAACCTGAAGTGAGGCTATGATTAAACATGACACTTAGGTGAGGTGCCAGTTAATGC
>NC_056730.1:1152518580-1152563460 GCF_019279795.1 Protopterus annectens
GCTTGCTAGTCACTGAAACCTGGTTCAGTGCTACAGACTGCACCCCAGCTTTACTGGGTTACTTGTCCTACCATACTTTAAGACTCCAAATGGAGGGCTACACAACCAAAGGAGGTGGAGTTTCAATATTTGTCAAAGACATACACACCTCCAGGCTGGTAAAACAGTATGACATATAGCAGACATTCCAGGTGCAGTTAACTGTTGACAAAACACCTGTTCAAATCATAGCTATCTACAGACTCCAAGCATTACTCAGGACACCTACTCCACCTATCTGGACTTACTCAAATCCATCAAGATTAAACCCTCTACCCTGATCCTGGGTGACTTTAACTACCCAGCCATAGAGTGGAAACCTGTTTTAGCCCAAACACAAATGCCCAGAGATTCCTCTGATTTGTCAATGCCCATGCATTAGATCAGTTTGTCGACACCTCCACGAGAGGTGAAAATATCCTGTACATGGTACTAACCAACATGAGTAGCCACTGTAGCACCCCCACAGTGTCATTCTATTTGGTAAGATCTGACCATAACGTGATCACTTTTGAAGTAACCATCTCGCCTGACCTCCCTCTTCCCAGAGTCAAACAAAAACCTTTTCCAAAGCTGCCTACTACCTCCTGAGAGCAGGTATAAGCAGCTTCACAGCCACTGTCCCTTCAGTTGGAACTAGCACTAATGTCCAAACCTACAACAAAAGGCTATATGAGCACCTACATAGCTTCACGGACTCAGCAATACCTGACAGGAGCACATCCCCCCAGATTCATGAATCCTCCGTGTAAGACTTACTAAGTCTTACTCAGAGGCTGCAGTTGAACGGTATGACGTCAGTGTGCCATGAATATGCATGAGGGCATGCCGACTCAACCGTAAGTCTTACACGGACTGTGTAAGAAAGCAGGGGGCGTGTCCGACTGCCGAGCAGTCTAAATGTCCATGCCCCTGCAAGTGCTTAAAATAAAAGCAAATAAACAAGAGCAAGTCCGCTCAAATGTCCCTGCACCCAACACCTTACTGTCTGATATTGTAAACCCCCATCACAGTTCTAAAACGCATAACATTAATTTTTTTTAAATTCCCAAAATAGCTGCCCATATTTGCACGTGTGTGCGCGGGTGTGCCCATTGCTTAGCTACAGTTAGCAATTCTGTCATGGAAGAGCATAAGAAAGAATGTTTATGCAAATCACACCAAACAGCAATAGCGTAATGGTAGAGCGTTCGCACAAAGAAGAGGCATTCACGGTTCGAGTCCCACCACTCCCTTTTGTATTTATTTTTTAAATCAGTATATGGAATAATACCTAACAAATATGTTTAAACATAACTAAAAAGCAGTGAAATGGCCAATATATCGGTGAACAAAATAAATATTTTAAAGGATCACAATATAAAATTGCCTGCAGTTAAGCAGCACTTCACCCAGCGCAATAGTTGCCCATAGTTCAATAGCGCTTTACCCAGCACAATAGAGTTGCCCACAGTTTAACAGCGGTTTACCCAGCGCAATAACATTGCCCATAATTTAACAGCACTTTACCCAGCGCAATAGAGTTGCCCATAGTTTAACAGCACTTTACCCAGCGCAATGTGTTTGCGCGGACGTGCGTGCCGCGCCAACCAGGGCACCGTAGGGCACCGAGGAGCAACATAGAGCAAAGTTGTTTAAATGCAGCCACACCCCCTAGCCTGTCTGGACAGTATGAAAATAAAATGAATGACAAGGTTCAAACCCATCACAAGCAAAGTACAGAACCACTAAGCCATGACAACATAGGGGAAACAGCCACTGTTAACATTCATATACTTACTAATGGTAGTTTAACCATTACTAAGCAGGTCTGCAGTCAGCCGAGAATTTCACAAAATGGCCAATCACAAAAAAGTGTGGGAAATGTGGCATATTTAAGCCCCACAGGCAGGAATACATGCCATAACTGATTGTAGCTCACATCTGCAGTTAGAATGTCTGGTGTCGGAGAGGGAACACGCTTCCGAGCGCAACGTTGGGGCATCGAGGAGTCGAAATACATGGTTTGGCTCCTTGTCCACCATCATGAGTCAAGACTCCTGCAGGGCCAGTTCCAAGGGACGGAGTACAAGGCAGAGGCTTGGATCCGGTTAGCTCGTGACCTCACCAGTGCCACAGGCGTTCCTCAGACTGGTGAGCAGGTCCGTCACCACCATACAGACTTGAAGAGATGAAAGCAGGACCACCTGAACCAATGGATACAGGAGGCCCGTGGGATGCGGGATGTCCCACAACTGAGTATGTAGCCATGGAATGCAGTATGTAAGAATTGATAATGGAGTATGTATAACGGATAGGTATGTCTCAATATCCCTTCATTTACTTTACAGCTGCAGGTGACCGTGCTGCAAATCAGCAAGCCTATGCTGATAGGCTGCTACGGCTGTGCCACCAGGCAGGTTAGTGATTATTCTGCATGTATTGTTATATAAAATATGGGAGAGAGCATGAAAGAAAGTGTTGTAGTCCAATAATACAGCCATAAAATTGCCTGAATAAGTCCTCGGCATGTACTGTCAGATAAAAACTTCAGAGAGGCAAAAAAGAGTGTAGTGATCCATTAAGAAAGGTAACATATGTCTGGAATAATATCTCTGCAGGCACTGTCATATAAAATAAGTGAGTGAGCCTGAAAACAGAGTGTTTTAACCTATTAATAAAGGTATAATATGTCTTGACCATGTCTGCCATATACACCGTTAAAACAAATAAAGGAGTGAGCCTGTGGAAAAGTGTGTAAAGTCATTAATAAAGGTCTAAAACCCAGAGTGTGTCTGTGTCACAGAGTTTGAAATGTTGTTGTACCCTTGCATTATACAAACAGTACTGTTTGAAAAGGTGCTGGCAAACCAGAGTTGTGCAGTCCCATATAAAGTGGGTGATGGAAGTGCTAGTAGCTGTGAAACATATATACAGTCCACAACAGTCAGTTACTGGCTGGCATGAATAAGTAAATCTGGCACACGTGTAGCATGTTATTTTTCCCCAGAAATGTGAGTGTGTGTCAAGAAATGCAGGGTTCTGTACAAATCCAAGTGAAAATGTCATGTGAAAACATCCCAGATATGTAGATAAAGAAATATAAATGCAATCAAGAAATATGTAGCAGTAACATCTGCATCCTGGACAGTTAGTATGTCAGATATAGGTCAGGCATATATTGAAATAGCCAAACCCATTACATAACCTAATGTATGGTGGCAAGTGTAATAATACATGTAGGGTATATACACTTGCAGTCATTAGGAATGTAGTGTAGATGAAAAGGTAATTATAAGATGTTAACCAAGGGTTTTTTCTACACCCTACTG
The DNA here is from genome assembly GCF_019279795.1 of Protopterus annectens. Lineage (NCBI taxonomy): Eukaryota > Metazoa > Chordata > Ceratodontiformes > Protopteridae > Protopterus > Protopterus annectens. The sequence goes on from NC_056730.1 coordinate 1,152,521,931, forward strand.
TATGTGCATAAACCATGCAATTCCACACCTCAATGGGTATGTGTAATCTTAAATATTTGTTGGGACATATGTCCTATTGTTCTATAAATATTTGCATTCACGTTGATGCATGTGCCCTGTTTAAACACCACAATCATGGTGGTCTGTTGCTACCAAACATCCCTGCATGCTGTTGGAATATCCACTGTGGTGCAATATATGCATGTGTTATGCTTGCTGTTCAACTGTTGTAACCTTGGTGTGTTGGGTTAATGGGAATATTACTGCATGCTGTTACAACTAATCTGGAATGCTGTTTTGCTTATGTTGTAATTAAACACACCTAATCATAGAACGTATGGGAAGACCGGTCCCAGCAGACCCACCTGTCCCTCCTCAGCTGGCGAGTGCACCTGGCACCAGCAGGTCTGGTGCCCAGCCTGGGCTCCCCTCCTCCATTGGTCCTGTGCCACCTTCAGCTGGAAGCACTGCAGGGGATGGGGTTCGTCCCCCCAGGCAAGCGTGGGTGGAGAAGGGCCACCTGTCACCCTTCGAAGGGTCTGGGTTGTGGTGTGTATCGAGATCCAGCGTTCAGTCGCTGATCCCCTATGCCAGCTTGAGGCGAGAGTTGCGTGTCTCATGGGTGAGCCTGCCCATCCTACACAGCCCCCAGCACAGCCATCCTCAGGGCTGTGAAGGTTCAGTGGTGACTGCCCATGGGTGGGGATCTCAGTTCCACTGTTACCATCTATGAGCTCATGGGCTTGCGATTTCCAAACATCCAACCCTGTCAATTGTGTTCACCCACCCCATGTGTCATACACCGCCCCTGTATGCGTCTTGTCTGCCTTGTCTGTTTACCTTCCCAACCTACCTCCCTGGACATACCTACTTCCTCTACCTCACTTCCCACTCTCACCTGAAAAAAAAAAAAGGGCAATCTGTACCCACAAAAAAATTACGCCCCATACATAGCTGCCCATTTCACACACATGTCCATTGGACATGTAAGCTGATAAATAGAATTGGCAGTACAACATACTTTGTTGTCCTCACTCCTCTCCCAGGGGTGGAAGGTTTAAAATTTCACTCCAAATTCATTGCATATGCAAAGCTGTTGCTGTTAAAGAAATGGGCAGCTATGGACCTTCCCTACACCCGTCCTGCACATTCCGAACTTGTTTGCCTACTGTCTTTCCCTCTTTGTGCTCACTATTTCACTACTTTCCTATCTCCCCATTTTCTTTTCTTTAAAAGAAATTAGCATGGGAGTTAGCAGGAGTAAGCACTTTTAAGCGGTAGTAAGCAGGTTTAAGCGAGTGTGCGCATGTGTATGCTTAGCTAAGTGTCGCTAAGCATCGCGCAAACCCACGCAAACCCACTTACAACTGCTTAAAAGTGCCTTAGTCACTCTATGGCAGGGCCCTTGTTCTGCTGAGCAGCAAAAGAAAAAAACCTCTGCCAGTCTCGAACCCCAGACCATTGACACAATAGACTGCATGAATTGCCACTAAGCCACAGCAGATATACAAACAACTTGGTTCTGAAATAAATATATCATGCATTACAATGAGGGACTGTAAATGGAAATTAGGAATGGTAAAACACAAATCCTCTTAGTTTCATAGTTTCATAGTTTAGTACTAGGCTATCTGCCGAACAAGAGGGGTCCCAGGACAGAGCCCTGTGGGACACCACTTGTGACTGGCTTTGAGTCTGACATGGCTCCCGCAATCTTGACTTTATGGATTCTATTCTTTAGCCAGTTTGCAACCCATCTTGTGACATATGGATTTACATTTAAGCTGTTTAGCTTATCTATGATCCCCGAGTGGGGTATTGTGTTGAAGGCTTTAGCCAAGTCCAGGTAGGCTGTATGGACTGCCTTGCCCTCATCAATGGCTCTAGTGACTGTTTTGAAAAAGTCAACCAGGTTCAAAAGGCAGGATCTGCCCTTTACAAAGCCAAACTGGGTGGGATCAAGTGTCTGTAGGTCCCCAATGTCATTGTTTATGAGTTCCATAATAATTCTTTCCATAGCTTTGCAAACCAGGCTGGTCAAGCTTATGGGGCGGTAGTTCCCAGGGTCTGCAGTGGAGCCTCCCTTTTGGAGTGGGACCAATGTTGCTGTACGCCAGTGTTCAGGTATATATCCTGTAGTAAGGCTAAGGTTAAATAACATTTTTATATGCGGGTTTAGCTCCTCTTGGAGTTCACATACCATCGGGTCCCATAGATGCTGTGTTTTTTGCTTTGCTGAGGGCGGTTCTCACCTGGACATCAGAGATGACAGGGAGGTTATATTCAGTTGGGATGAGTATTTCTTCTTTTGGAAGTGAAGGAGGGGAGAAATTTGCAATGAACCTGTCTGCCAGAATGTTGGCAATATCTGTGGGTTCGGTAAATTTTTTGTCGTTGTGTACTAACTCTGAGCATATCTGAGGGTTTCCTCCCAGATTTCTAACATAACTGAAGAATGCCTTGTGGTTATCTTTAGTGTCCTTGGCGATTTTTCTCTCAAAGTCGGCCTTGGATGTTTTTATGAGAGAACGTAGCTTTCTACTAGTGCTGATCAGAGATGCCTTCCCTTTATGGGATTTTGCTCTGTCTTGCAGTAGCTTCCTTCTTTTGTTATACAATTTGTTTATGGCTGAGGTCCACCAGACAGGATGCTTTCCTTTGGTGGAGAGGGTCTTGGTTTTATTTGGGATTGCATGATCCATGCATTCTTTGAGATGCCCGTAGAAAGCATTTGTGTAGGATTCCGCATTGTGGGATGTGGTATCCATTGGCCCTGTGGGCTTAAATGATACCATCTCAGTCTTGAGAAGTGTAAAGTCAGCTTTTGAGAAGTTTCTCACTGTAGTCTTTTGTGCTGGGGGTGGAGGTGGTAAATGTATATCCAGGGTGATTAGTTTGTGGTCAGATCTCACCAGTGAGGGGAATACTTCCGGTGTGGAGCATTCTGTCCCCATGTTTGTGATGATCAGGTCTAGTATATTATCCCCCCTTGTGGGAGAGGTGACTAGCTGTTCCATTGCATTTGAGTTTATGAATTCCAGGAACCTTTGGGCTAAGGTGTTAGGGCTAGAATAGTGCACCCAGTCTATGTTAGGGTAGTTGAAGTCTCCCAATATGATGGTATTTGGTGAGACATTCATATCTTCCAATGTCTTCAGGAAGTCTGAGTGGGGTTCTTGAAATTGGGAGGGTGGTCTGTAACATGGAACCAGTTGTAAAGCAGTTTTGCCTATGGTTAGCTGCACCTGGATGGTCTCTGATGCTTCATGAGTTGCCACTAACCTGGAGGTGTGGGTATCCTTGATGAATATGGACACTCCCCCTCCCTTTGTGGTTCGGCCCGGGTTTTGGGGCTGAAAAGCATGATACGAGGTAAAGCCTGGTAACACTGATGTGCTCTCAGGAGCCTTGAACCAGGTCTCGGTTACAGCGCAGACATCGATGTGCTCCATACTGAGGAGTGCTTTGAGAGTATGCATCTTGAGATTTAGACTTCTGGCATTGAGCAGCATTACCCTTAATTTGTTTCCATTTCTGTTTTCTAAGGAGATGAGTTCATCTTTTGAGCCTTGCCTAAAAAAGGCACTATGGGGGTGGCAAGAGCCTTAGCCAATATCCAGAAGCCCAGTGGTGACAGGTGCAAGCCATCCCTTGCAGACAGACATTGGATCCCCCTAGAATGACACCAGTAATTGAGACAATTATTAAAGCTGATCATCTTGTCTTTGTATTGTGGCATCATTCTTGGTGAGGGCAGGATGCTGCTCGGGGTCAGGGTCATACCAGCCTGGGCTACATAATCAGAGAGCTCCTCTATGTCTCTTTTCATGTAGTCCAAGGAGGTACGTCTCAGGTCATTCATAACGGCATGGACAATGACAGAGTCATATTTGTACATGCTTTTGAGTGACCTGAGTGCGTGTGTTATATGGCGGATCCTAGCCCCCGATAGGCAGCTTACCATTACCCTCTCCTTGCTCAGCCTGGTAAGTAGGACGTCAGTGTGTCTGACTATAGAGTCACCTATCACTAGTGTATCAGGCATAGTGTTTGGCTTTAAGGGCTGTGATTTATTGACATACCGATTTATTGAAGTATGTGTTGCATGTGTTATGTTTTGAGGTGGTGGATTTTTGGGTGTCTGCTTTGGGAGCCTCTGTTGTTTTGGTAAGTTTTTTAATAGAGCCTCCGTGTATGTTTTTGTGTTATTATGTGCTTGATTTGCAGTTGGGGTAGGTTTATGTGTGACTGGGTTTGTTGTGTGTGTGGTTACCTTCTCCTCTAGTCTGGTCTTGCCAGTCCTGAGTTGAGAGAGTTCAGCCTCCAGTTTGGCTATATAGTTGCATCTCTCACATGTATTTGTGTTTGTTGGGAGGAGGAGAGGGTTGTCTGTGCACATGAGACAATTATAGCATTGTCTCAAGATTCCCAGATTAACCAGCTGAACAGGAGAAGATTCTAGCAATCTACCACTTGACATGCTAGAATATTATAAGAGAGTGCTGTGCCTTTAAGGGAAGTGGTTGGGGTGGTAGGTGGATGTAGTGCTACTTGAGTTTGAGAGTGCTTGCTTAGAAGAGAAGCTTTGAGAACAAGTGCTATGCTTATAATATAACGAGTAGACTGGTTATTCTAAGAGTAGAGCTTTCTAAGGGAAAATTTGAAGAGCAGACTTGGTGGAGCCAGAAAAAGTTTAACCCTGTTTAACTGGTGCTGCGCTATGTGCACAATCGCGCAAAGCTGCGCAAATGCGGATTTTAAACAGGGAACTTCAAAAGAGCTAGAAATGGTCCAAAACAACCAATTACTACAGCTCTTGTGCTGAGGTCACTCCTTCAGGGACAGATAGGCTGCTCAAGGGTCCCCACTCCCACTGGTGAGCAAAGAAACTTCCTTCTTATCCAAGTAAGGTAATGGACAACACAGGAACTACACCACAGACCAGAATACAGCAAAGCCTGTAAACTGGTCTAAACTAGTCAAGAAGAGGCGGGAAAACAAGGATTATTTTTTTTGTTTTGTTTTTAGATAGAAAACACCCAGAAATACAGAAGGCAGCAATAAATCAGTTACACAGGCTAGCACACTTTAGTGGGCAGCCTCAATAGTTAAATTAAACAAACAAACAACAGATTTTCAATTAATTTTCGACCAGGTAAAATTTTAAGTGCAGATGCTATATAATGCAGCAAACAGTTAAAAAAACGGTATAAGCTTGTTTAAAAATAAGCAAGAGAAGGTATTCCAAGTAAAAAAACAGAAAAAAATACTTAAATCTGGAAAGTAGTCACTTTTCTCAGTTCTCTATAGCTAGGACCATTCTGCAGGACCACGTGGAGCTGTCTCTGAGTAGTATAGCCAGAAAAAACGCTCTGAGGCAGATTTTAAACAGGGAACTTCAAAAGAGCTAGAAATGGTCCAAAATAACCAATTACTACAGCTCTTGTGCTGAGGTCACTCCTTCAGGGACAGATAGGCTGCTCAAGGCTCCCCACTCCCACTGGTGAGCAAAGAAACTTCCTTCTTATCCAAGTAAGGTAATGGACAACATAGGAACTACACCACAGCCCAGAATACAGCAAAGCCTGTAAACTGGTCTAAACTAGTCGAGGAGAGGCGGGAAAACAAGGATTTTTTTTTTTTGTTTTTAGATAGAAAACACCCAGAAATACAGAAGGCAGCAATAAATCAGTTATACAGGCTAGCACACTTCAGTGGGCAGCCTCAATAGTTAAATTAAACAAACAAACAACAGATTTTCAATTAATTTTCGACCAGGTAAAATTTTAAGTGCAGATGCTATATAATGCAGCAAACAGTTAAAAAAACGGTATAAGCTTGTTTAAAATAAGCAAGAGAAGGTATTCCAAGTAAAAAAACAGAAAAAAATACTTAAATCTGGAAAGTAGTCACTTTTCTCAGTTCTCTGTAGCTAGGACCATTCTGCAGGACCACGTGGAGCTGTCTCTGAGTAGTATAGCCAGAAAAAACACTCTGAGGCAGATTTTAAACAGGGAACTTCAAAAGAGCTAGAAATGGTCCAAAATAACCAATTACTACAGCTCTTGTGCTGAGGTCACTCCTTCAGGGACAGATAGGCTGCTCAAGGCTCCCCACTCCCACTGGTGAGCAAAGAAACTTCCTTCTTATCCAAGTAAGGTAATGGACAACATAGGAACTACACCACAGCCCAGAATACAGCAAAGCCTGTAAACTGGTCTAAACTAGTCGAGGAGAGGCGGGAAAACAAGGATTTTTTTTTTTTTGTTTTTAGATAGAAAACACCCAGAAATACAGAAGGCAGCAATAAATCAGTTATACAGGCTAGCACACTTCAGTGGGCAGCCTCAATAGTTAAATTAAACAAACAAACAACAGATTTTCGATTAATTTTCGACCAGGTAAAATTTTAAGTGCAGATACTATATAATGCAGCTAACAGTTAAAAAACAGCATAAGCTTGTTTAAAATAAGCAAGAGAAGGTATTCCAAGTAAAAAATCAGAAAAAAATACTTAAATCTGGAAAGTAGTCACTTTTCTCAGTTCTCTGTAGCTAGGACCACTCTGCAGGACCGCGTGGAACTGTCTCCGAGTAGTACAGCCAGAAAACAATGCTCTGAGGCGGATTTTAAACAGGGAACTTCAAAAGAGCTAGAAATGGTCCAAAACAACCAATTACTACAGCACTTGTGCTGAGGTCACTCCTTCAGGGACAGATAGGCTGCTCAAGTCTCCCCACTCCCACTGGTGAGCAAAGAAACTTCCTTCTTATCCAAGTAAGGTAATGGACAACACAGGAACTACACCACAGCCCAGAATACAGCAAAGCCTGTAAACTGGTCTAAACTAGTCGAGGAGAGGCAGGAAAACAAGAATTATTTTTTTGTTTTTTTTGTTTTTAGATAGAAAACACCCAGAAATACAGAAGGCAGCAATAAATCAGTTACACAGGCTAGCACACTTTAGTGGGCAGCCTCAATAGTTAAATTAAACAAACAAACAACAGATTTTCGATTAATTTTCGACCAGGTAAAATTTTAAGTGCAGATGCTATATAATGCAGCAAACAGTTAAAAAAACAGTATAAGCTTGTTTAAAATAAGCAAGAGAAGGTATTCCAAGTAAAAAACAGAAAAAAATACTTAAATCTGGAAAGTAGTCACTTTTCTCATTTCTCTGTAGCTAGGACCACTCTGCAGGACCACGTGGGTCTTTACCAGCAGTGGTTGTGGAATTGCATGACATGTTTGTGAAAGGAGAACCAGCCATCCTAGCAGGGAATAATGTTACAGCAGCACCTTACAAACACCACACAGTATCAGACCAGGATAAATACTGGCCATAGCAATACAGTGCAATAACCACATTTGTATGGCAGTTAATTGTGTAAGTGAGAAAAAAGTACATACTCCCATGTATCCTGTTTTAGCATTTGGAGGGGTGCGTACATGTCTACACTGAGATGTGTGTACTGGAAGCAGCAACATTCAGGTTTGAGTACAACATCCATATAACTGGCTACAACCCTAGCATCAGATAAGAGACATATACCAACCTTCAGACTGACACAACAGTGTCCAGAGCAAACAAGCATGGGCCCCACCTTGGAAATCTGAAAGGGCTATGCCTACCTAACCTAGCATTTTATAGCAGTGGTCTGCAATCACGGTGAGTAATGCAATCACCAAACAGCAGGCTGCATGCAATTACTGAATTTTGGGCAGCAACTGGTGCAGAGGCTGTCACATGCACAAGTGCAGATACCTAGAAAAGCAGGCTGTACCTGCAGTCCACACATGCAATTATATCATTGCAGGTGCTGTGAGAAAGAGAGTGAGAGAGAGAGAGAGAGAGACAGACACAGACACAGACTGAGACAGAGACAGAACAGAGTGAGAAACTGAGACAGAAAGTTAAATAGATGGTGAAAAACTACAAAACCGTAACACATGGAGCAGGGAAATACAAAGGTAAGGTATGTAACTCACATGTATGTGTTGGCATGTTGTAGATGTTCCTGAAGAGTACTCTACACACTGCAAACCATCCATGCGTGGCAGCAGTATGTATCTATCTGTATCTGCACATGTGCAAAGGGCAAGGGACATACTGCAACTGTTAGTGAAGGGTGGGCAGATATCTATCAGTGAAGGTTGATATGTGCATATATCCATGTAGGTCGTAGTGTGTGGCCTAGAAAACAGCATGCAGTGCGCAGGAGCGGCCTTAGGTCAACTGGTTCTGTAGGCAAAAGGGCTCCATGGTGCCCCCTACCACACTTCCTGGTGCCCCCATCCTTGTCTTACTACACCACATAAATAGTGGAAAAGCACCCCTGCTAGAGCGGTGCCCTAGGCGGCCGCCCATTTGGCCTATGCCTAAGGCCAGCTATGGTAGCGTTGATATATGTCATGTGGTGGTTAAATGCTGTGGGACAGATTTGTCAGATCTGCTGTGTCACAGCCAGTGACGCCTGCTAATGCTACAAGGGCTGAGGACACCTACGCGCATTCTGCACAACACTGTGCAATTTAATCACATACCTGTACATCCCACAACTGTCGTATAAGTGATATCCCCACCATGAAAGGTGGACTGTACATGTGCCTATATGTATATCCATGTGTACAGCAATGGATGTGTACATGTATGTATATAGCTATGCATATATATATATATATATATAGTGAGAGAGAGAGAGACAGAGAGACACGGGGTCATATGTACCGCAACAGGTGTGTGGTGACCAAGGCATGGACTGTAGACAAGTGTTGATACTGCAGTGCCATTCCACCTTCCCAAAACAGTGTACCCATTAACTACCACATAGGTAGAGATCTACCTAACAGTGAAGGTGTGATAAGGGAACATGGGACACGGGTGGACAGTAACCTCCGCTTTGATGAAGACAGTGCCACACTACACCTGTAATCTGTCTGTGTGGTATGTGTCATGACAACAGGTGTGTCATCTATGGAAGTATAGGGTAGAGTTCCCCTCTACTCATCACAATGCCCTGTGTGGTATGTACTTCACATGACAACTACACCAGGTGAACAGGCCACAGACAGACCTCCCAAAGGGTAATACTGGCCGCAAACAGATGTCTTATGCAGACTGACTCACAAAACCACAACTACACTGTATTGCATACTGGCCACACAGAGGTGACCTCTTCCGGACATACAGAGGTATATCACACCCATAGCTGGGTGACAACCACCATGACAGCATATCACAATCCCTCCTGGATACACAATCTAGGGCCCTAAACCTTGTCAGCTCACTAAATAGCACATGCTGTAGGGATAGGTTCCCATCTCAGAGATATGCCATACACCGGAATAGACCACATAGCAATAGCAAACAAGGCTCCTCCTTAGCAGTTGTTATAAATACCCCTGATGATTGTGTGGAAGATTGGTAATACACCCCAGGAAACACCTCTGTGGTTCAGGTTGGCAGGGGCAAGTGAAATCAAAGTACATGTGTGTCAAAGGCCAGAGTAGCATATGGCTAGGCTGCCATAGGCCCTAGGGCCAATAGCATATTACCTACCTATGACACTATGCACTCACACATGTACTTAATGCAATAGCTGCTATGTGAGGTTGAATAAGTGTAACGCTGAATGTGTGCAAGGTCTGTAAAGGTGTGATAGCTTAGTGTGATGTTGTATCTGACATGGTAGTGCCTATCCTAGCTGTGAGGACAGCAACTGATGTGTAATGTACTGTTAGGCAGACATAGTAGTATGGCATATAATGTGACGTAGTTCTTCATTGATGAATGTGGTGTCTCATTGTAAGCTAAAGCAATGCATGTATGCTTAGTGAGTGGTACTGCTGGTGAATCCATCACCAATATGAACTGTAGTACTACCTGAAGCTGTAGGCCTAAACAGCACAGTATGGTGTGTATTCACATTGCTTGGAAACACTGTCATGTGTGTTTCCTGTAGTCTGCACAGAGGACAGAATGCAGGCATAAGGGTGTGTAAGTAGTGGCACACAGTACCGTATGGTACACAGGTAATGCTCATCTGTGTTGGCATACAGTAGTGCGTTGTATGTTTGCCTGATGTGTGTGTGATTATGCCTGTACAATGGCTGCAATCATATGTGTGTTACAGGGTAAATGTGTGTATCCAGCAACATATATAGTCTGTTACAGCAGTATGCCACCTATAGTAACAACTGGACAAATCTGTTAGGCAGGGTTATGGCATCAATGACTAGGGTGGTTGATTGGTACTACTGTACCTGTACTTTACATCCATTGCAATGGATGACATCTCTGTTCATGCATTGGTGTGATATACACCCTTGTCTTGAGGTTGTGCAATGTGTCACAAACAGTGTGTCAGGTACTGTTGCATAGTGGTGTGATATATAGAGTCTGCCAGGCAGTGTTAGTTAGTTGTGGCCTGAGAACCAATAAGTGGTATTGAACGTGTGTAACCTCTGACAGACAATAGGATGGTATATATGTCAGTACAGTGATATCTGTGGGTAAAGGTGTAAAGTGTGCCACAGGGCACCCTCACACATATTGTTCATATCTTTTTCAGCCAGATGGCCCACCAACGCAACCCAGCGTACACAGCGAATGAGGAAGAGGCGATACTTGACAGCCTATTGCAGCAGTACACAATGCTGTACTCCAGAAGCAGCCAGCACCAGCAGGAGCGGACTGCACTGTGGCAGGAACTTGTTCGTCAGGTAAATGGCATAGGCATGCATAACCGGACATATGAGCAGGTACGCCATCACTGCAGTGATTTAATTAGACAAGTCCGGCGGCGTACGTCTGATATCCAAAGACAGCAGCTTGCCACAGGGGGTGGGGTGGCCATTCATCCCCCCCTCACCAGAGTGGAGGAGCTGCTCCTAAGCGTGGTGGCTCCTGGACAACAGCTACATCAACCTCTGACATGTGTTGTAATGGAGGCCGGAGCCACCCAGCACATCCACCTGGAGCAAGCAGGTAACATGCCCTATCTGTAGACTACAGTTAACTGTATTGTTAGATTATGTCTACGTGAGATGTGTACTGTGTGTTTAGTAGTTCCACTGCTTAGTGTTGTGCAATACGGATAGTTTGAATAATATCCCTACACCTGTGACTGTTGACTGTTGTTGTACTGCAGTTTAGCATACCGACTGTAGCAATGCCACAGTTGTGGCCACTGACAAACCCTCTCATATTCTTGTAAGTCCCTCTGGTGTGACGGCAGGGTAGTCGATCCATGCTGCTGAGTGTGTTATACCTGCAATGTTGGTAATGAAATATACATGTCATAGGTGAGGTGTAGGCCATGTACACGTAACACACCTACGCATAATGCGTGCCATGCATGTTTGCTGTGAGACGTTGCACAGCTCAGTAATGTCAGTAGCTGCCTCAATGACATGCAATACACAGAGCATGACACACAGTTGTGGCAACCCCGTACTGCACATTGGATAGGCATAGTTACAACACCTGTACACAACATAACACATTTATCACATGCAGTACACAAAGTCATGCTACATATGGCGTAACCACACACCCACTGTAAGGTCACACTTCAGTATCCCACATGTCATCCACACACACATGATGTACCTCAGGGGTAGAGGCCTATCATGGGGCTGTGCAACACTCTTCAACACATAACACAGTCATGTTAGGCAATGCTCCCTATTGGGCACCTCATACACCCATGTACAAAGTGGCTGTGTAATAGTGAATGTATCCATGGCACTGCAGTTCAGGTACAGCATGCTAGGTGGTGGTCTGTCACACAGTAGTAGCCATGAGTGACCACAAGATGCATGGTGATAATGATGGCACATGGTACTACACCCCATCCAGTTACAGTGACCACAGTACTACACATAGCAGTCTTTGCTGTGCACCTCATTGTTCTGTGTGTGCAAACATATGCACCTATACACACTATGCATAGCATGTTGTGTGTGTGCTTACATATGCTAGTATACACATTTTGCACAGCAGTCGCCAGCTGTACAACAAGTCACATATATGTCCTGGAATGCTATTGGGTGTATAGGTCACATGACACACATTGGGTATGTGTGGTGTTTAATGTTCCAGTCATGTAGCATGCCATGTCATGGCTGGCACCATATCTGCAATATGTCCCACACTCACCATAACCACTGTACAATGTCCATGTCGTGCATTGGGATTCCTTCACATCTACATGCACCACTCATCCCATGTCTGTACATTGCATGCATTTGCTACACCTGTGCCCACTATTATGTGCTATGTACACAGACACTGTCATCAGACATGGAAATCTATGTGTCACACAGATAACACATGCAGCCATGGTATGTATACCATTGAGTGATGGTGCACATGACATTGCAGAGCAGATAATACTTGCACAGCAATGTTGTGTCCATGTACACATTGTGTTCCAGGGTGTAGCCATTCACTGAACAACTACACACATGCATCAAAGCCATGTATAATGTCATTAGATAGGGCTGTCTACACTTGCACTGCATGGTGTTGAGCAACACATGGTCTGCATGCTGACACATGTGTGGTGACTGTTTGCCTTATGATACTGTCACCCACCATCACCCACTATCATGTATGTGTTGGATTGCTGGTGTGTGTGTGTGTGTGTGTGTGTGTGTGTGTGTGTGTGTGTGTGTGTGTGTGTGTGTGTGTGTGTATATGTGCTGTGGTGACCAGTGTATTTCTGTGCATGTGTGTATGTGTGCATGTGTGCTAACATCAGGTACAGATTGTAAAGTGTGTTTCCTGTCTTCCTTCCACAGATGCTGAGTTAGGGGTGGTTGAATGCAGCAGGGAACCTGATATCACCGCCACTAATGAGACATGATGAGACATGTGTTGTGGCACAAGAAGGTCTGACAGGGTCTGTCATTGGTCCACCAATCGACAGTACACAGCGGTCAACCCCATATATGCACACACTCATAATGCCAATACATCCCTTGTCACCAATGGCCATAGTTGAGGGACAGCATACAGTTGGCATTGACCAGGAGAGTGTGGTACCTATGGCACATGCATCCCCTCACAGCAGCCATAGCCAGATTACTGGAATGGTACCACATAGGCGGATGTCCAGGGGTTCTCGGGGGAGCACCACTGGTCGTATTGCCCCTGACAGACATGCCCCGGAGGTATTACAACCTCCAGTATGTTCTGGGCTGTAATGCAGGCACAGGTACGTATGGAATGGTACAGCTGACAGGGACTAAGGGTGCAGAGGGCCCATTACACTGCTATCAATGACAGCATCCGTGATCTTGCCGGTGCCATCCGGAATTACACCGAGGTCATTGATAGCCGTTGGAGGGAGACATTAGATGTCCTCCACAATGTGTTAGCCATGAGCCAGGACCGTGCGGGCTGGATGAGAAGCCGACGCGGACGCATGCCAGCAACAGCATCAGCTGGCAGTTGTCGTGGATGGACCACGGATCACAGCTGCTCCCGTAGTGGCAGTACCAGCCCCAGCAATGCTGGGGCTGGCCTGTCCTTTGACCATCCTACTAGACCTCATGCACGTGGTGCTGGCCAGTCCCAGCAGGGAACATGGGTCCAGTCATCATACCTCTGCCTCTGATGATAGCACCCAGTCAGTGTTGGTACCCGATACTGCCCGTAGCACCCCTGCTAGGCAGAGGTACTGTGTCCATGGCCAGAGACAGTGATCTGTATGGTCTAGCAGGTACAGTCTGTGGCTGTTCCACAACCACCCGTATATGGCAGCCACATGGTGGAGTTGTGTGCATGCAGACACACACACATTTACCATACAACTAGGGCTCACACATACACACACACATTACATCAGCATTGGCCCATGCAGTACTGTTATCCCACACACACACACACACACACACACACACACACACACACACACACACACACACACACACACACACACACACACACACACACACACACACACACAGACATGCCGATTGGATGGGTCAATGTCGGGCTCTGGCAAATCTACAACACACCCTGTGCATATGATGACACCTGTGCCACCTCCTGTCATCTGTCACATTGATGCAGGAATAGGCTAACATGGTTCTGATGCACAGGGTGACATTATAGCAGTGTAGCAATAGTAGCAAGTTTCCAACAGGAAAGTGTAGTGATATCCTTGTAGGTATATCTGAGCAGGCATTATGCATCACAGCTCTGATAGTCATTGTAGCATTGTTTACACCAGTGTTAGGTGTGAGTATGTATTGTCCACCCATGTGCCACTTGACTGAAGTGTACAGTGTTGCCAGCATATGTTAGTGAGTGGACAGTACATGTGTGATGTGTGCATTACAAATTAGTGGGTGTACATATATGAACATGGTGTGTGCACACTGTCTGCATGTATGTGCATAGTGGACACATGGGATGTGTGACATACCCTATTCTACACATTGTTAACATCTCATAGTATCTTTCGATGGCCAGTATGCATTCTACTACAGATATGTACTAACATGGGTACACATGTGTGTATGACATGGGTTGGCACTATGCTGTGGGTGATACCGTTGATATCTGTCAATGATCTGCAGTCTGGCAGCATACACCACCTCAACAGCATGATTATAACCAATCATTAGATGATGTCCTGACAAATGACTCACAGTTGTAGGGAACTCAGTAACAGTTGGATCTTTTCAGTACTATACTATAACAGTAACCAGTGGTATTGACTGCCACACGTTCCTGGGACCACACCTGTGTGGCATATAGCCCTCTTAGGTACATGCAAACACACTAGGGATATTTCCATCCACATCTGGAAATGCATGCATTGGCCTAAACTGCATTCCCCGGATGGGACGCATGTCCTACACAAGGGTATCATACAGACAGATACCTGTTGTCCAATACATGCTGTATAGCAGTACATCATCTATGGCATAGTCATCCGCATTTACTATACATACTGTCCCGACAGTACCACATAGGTGGTAGCCCTGAACATGTATGTTGGGTACTAATGTGTACAGACAGACACGTGTTATGTCATCTGTCCCTTGGTATCCACATATCCATAGATATTGTGGGGTCCCTCAGTGTTTCACATAACACATTAGGGGCCTGCATGCATATCCACAGGGCTGGTGCACACCTACAATGACTGTCCATTATTGCCAGTCGTTGTTGTGTATGAACATGTCTGACATATACCCCGGCAATTACCCTCACTCACAGTACTCTATAGTACATGTCATGGGTGTGTGTGTGGCAGGGATGTCCTTGGCTACGGATCACTACATTGGCCGGGCTTGATGCATACATACATATGTGACCTATGATCTGAGAAGCAGCGGCACAATCTGTCGAAGGTTACAAATGTATTCATGTAGTATGCAGGCTTCACACCTATGTACTGATTGAGGTCACATGTACACAAATTTATTTGACATGCAGATACCCAATGTGTGCAATGCACATACTGTTTGAAACATATGTCATACCATAGTAAAAGCAAAACCCACACTGCATTGGCCACCTGTGGCACACACACACACACTCTCAGCGTTTGCAGGAGTCAAACCACTACCTATGTTATGATACTAGAGAGATACGCATTAACACGGTGCGCTATATGCAATACTGGGCGGTTTCTCTTCTCCTTGAACATTTGTAGGATGCTGACATCATTGAACTTTCCAAAGAGGGATGTACCTCTCTTAATGTGTTTTCCCAGTCTCCAAAAAGGCTACTCCTCTCAAAGGAAATCACACACATACACACCCCCATATGTCATAATGTAGTAAAAGCAAAACCCACACTGCATTGACCACCTGTGGCGCACACACACACAGCGTTTGCAGGACTCAAACCCCTACCTAACTAAGCTATGATACTAGAAAGATACGCATTAACACGGTGCGCTATATGCAATACTGGGTGGCTTCTGTTCTCCTTGAACATTTGTAGGATGCTGACATCATCAAACTTTCCAATGAGGGATGTACCTCTCTTAATGTGTTTTCCCAGTCTCCAAAAAGGCTACTCCTCTCAAAGGAAATAACACACACTTGGCATTTGCAGGACTCAAACCCCTACTTGACTATGTTATGATACTAGAGAGATACGCATTAACATGGCGCACTATATGCATTACTGGGTGGTTTTTGTTCTCCTTGAATATTTATAGGATGCTGACATCATCAGACTTTCCAAAGAGGGATGTACCTCTTTTAATGTGTTTTCCCAGTATCCAAAAAGGCTACTCCTCTCAAAGGAAAGCATACACATACACACTTGCCGGACTCAAACCCCTGCCTAATTATGCTATGATGCTAAAGAGATTCGCATTAACACAGCGTGCTATCTGCTTTACTGGGTAGATGTGAGAGTGTTCAATCTCGCCGTTTGTTCTTACACCTGGGTTCGGAGCTGATCCTCGGCTCCGTGTCGGCCGCTTGGCAAGCTCTGCATCGAGAAGAAGCTCGAGACCAACCTAACTCCCACAATCCCCCTCTGCCTTTACCTCAGATCTAGTTTGCCGCTGCAACATTCGCATCATTTTTGATGAGCTCGGACCACCTCAAAGCTAAGATTAATTATTTCTTATATTTTTCTTATATTTTGGATAAAACCTTTCTTTAACTTGTACTGCGTGTGTGTGTGTAGTGTATCGAGGGTTTCTCGGTTCCGTATATACTTTTATATACTTTATTAGAGTTATTCCCTCGGGGCCTACCCACCCTTTAACCTTACTGGATTTGACTATTGGATTTGACTACTATACAGGATTGACAAATTTTACTGGATTGGACAATTTTACTGGCTATTTCACTGTTTACTGGATTGACTTTGTATCATGTCTGAAAAAGCTAAATCAGGCTTCAAACGGTGCCAATGTGGACAGAAGATGTCTGTCACAGACAATCATAGTTCCTGCGTCTACTGTCTTGGCCCTCTCCATCTGCAGGAAGACTGCTCCATCTGCCATTCTTTCAGTGGAAGGGTCATGACAGATAGGCGCAGGAAACTTATGGATAGGGGCCTTTTGAAGCCTGCTTTCCAAGAGGCTCTGGATGCATCAGACCAGACATCCAAATCCTCGAAGGATCGAAGACGTCAGAGCCCAGGTCATCGGCTCCGAGCTCTTCATTCAAAGTTCGATCACCGGTTCCACAGACTTCGGGGCCGAGTGTTGAACGGTTGTCAGTTACCGAGCCTCGAGTCTTGGAACCGGTGATGGAGCTCCCTCCTCCTGCACTTTTGAGGTCGGCTCCGTCTTCGATTCCTTCGACGCGTTCTTCCAGGCCTCTCTCCGACACCGATGTAGACCGCGTGGTGCAGAAATTGATGGAGAATACGGCCTTGTCCAAACTCATCTCTGTCTCCTCCCAGTTGGTGTCGAGACTCGAAGGCCTTCCCTTATCTCCACCTGTTCCTCCTCCGAGGCCTATCCAGTCTTCGGAGCTGGGAGAGGCTGATCTGGTGATTGTGGAGCCCTCGGTACCGGAACCGTCTTTTTCTTGGTCGGCACCATTCACCTCGACTCCGTCGGACCCAGTACCGGAGTCTCGGAGCCAAAGATCCATCCTTGGATCCGGGACTGACAGTCGGACCGATGTTTCGGTTCCGACACTCCCTCTCGGAGCCTTGGCTCGGATCGACTCGGCTCCGTCCTCAGGGCCGATGCCTTTGGTGCCTGTCTCGGGGATTCCTCTAATTTCTTCGGAACCGGGGGATACCTCGACTCGGGACCCGGGGGCCTTCGACCTCATGAGGAAGGTGTTGTCTACTCAGACAACCACTTCAGCAGAGACAGCTTCTCCTTCCCATAAAGGTCCGTTATCCTCCTCTGCACCCACGGCTACATCTAAGCGTCGAGCACCAGTGTCTCAGCCACCCCTAGAGGGTGCCCCCTCTTCCTCGGAGGCTTCATCGGATGCTCCCCCCGAGGAAGTTCCGAGGAAAAGATTGTGTAAGAGGAGACACTTGGATTCTCCACAAGAATCATTGACATCGGACACTGACTTGGATGAGTCAGAAGGGTCCCCAAAATCACCTTCAGAGGATGTCTCCTTTTCTGACATCCTGGAGATCCTAAAGCAGAGAGGTGATTGGCAATCCCTTCCCCCTTCTGAGGATGAGTCAGTCTTGCTGAAGGCATTCGGTGCTCGCCCTTCCTTCTCCTGGGTCACTCCGCCCTTCGATGAGTTGATGGAATTGATTGCTCGAAGGGCGTGGGAGACTCCTGACACAGTGGAGCCAGTCCCTAGAAAGCCTAATAAGTATATTACTGCCCCCCAAGATAAGGCTTATCTGACAAAGGGAGTGCCAGTGGACGCTATGGTGGTGGCAGCGGCCACGAAAAAGGAGATGTCTGAATCTTCCTCATCTGTCCATCCACCTAACAGAGATTCTAGGACTATGGACAGGTATGGGAAGCGCATTTTTAGTTCAGCGGCTTTTTCTATGCGATCCCTGAACTATTTGACCCACTTCACATGGTTACAGAGGGATCTAGTCAAAGAGTTGGGAGATACCCTCCAGGGTACTACAGATGCGCTGTCTCGGGAGAAAGTTACAGCACATCTCAATACCCTTACATCTATTGCAAACTCGTCCATGAGGCTGATCTCATACGCAGCCGAAGGATCGAGTAGGGCAGCGGCTTCAGCGATTGCTCTTCGGAGACAATCCTGGATGCGCTTATGTTCCTTTGCGGAAGCCTTCAAGTCTTCCTTTACTAACGCCCCATTTGATGGTGCCACTCTCTTTGGCCCCAAAGTAAAGGAGACCCTTACCCGGTGTGAGCAAGAGGGAAAGACTCTGTCTGCTGTCGGAGTCCGTTTTTCCACCCCATCCAGACCGTACCCCAAAGGGCAACGTGGTGGAAAAATGTGGTTTCGAAAACCCCAAGGCTCTTTCCCAGGCACACAAGGTGATGGCCCCTCTAGAGGCAGAGGAGGGGGCAGAGGTGGAAGACGTCGCCCCGGCGTCAGAGGGGGTCCGCAAAACCAAGGTGACAGGGATACACTCCCCGGGAAGCCTTTCCAGCACTCCTGAGAGGAGGCCCGACTGTCCTGCTCTGGATGCAGTCAGGGGTCGCTTAGCTTTATACCCTCAGGCCTGGCAAAATCCTACATCAGACAATTGGGTAAAAAGCGTTGTTACCAGAGGTTACAGAATTCCCTTCCTATTGTCCCCAATTCCGCAGAAAAGACTCCCAGATGTACCGCCCCATCTGCGAGGCCCTGCAGCTATAGAAATTTCAAAGCTGCTAGAAAAAAGAGTCATCCAACCAGTCCCAGCGGACCAAAGAGGATTCGGAACTTACTCAAGGTTCTTTTTAGTTCCAAAAAAGACAGGGGACTGGATGCCAATTCTGGACCTAAGCAAACTCAATACCTTCATCAAGAAAGAAAAGTTCCGGATGGTCACACTTCAATCGATCCTTCCATTCTTACAGAAGGACGACTGGATGTGCTCAATAGATCTAAAGGACGCTTACTACCACATCAAAATGGCCAGGGCGTCCAGGGATCACTTGCGCTTCCGGCTGGGAGCCAGTCACTTTCAGTTTCGAGCCCTGCCCTTTGGTCTGACCTCAGCCCCCAGGGTTTTTACCAAATGTATGGCAGTGGTAGCGTCTCACTTGAGATGCCTGGGATCCCAGGTGTTTCCGTATCTGGACGACTGGCTCCTTTCTGCCACCACCGAGCGTCGACTGATTCAGGCCAGGGATTACACACTGCAACTTTGTCTTCATCTCGGAATTTCCGTTAATTTAGAAAAATCTTTACTACAGCCATCGCAGCATATCTCATTCATAGGAGCAGAATTGGATACGCGTTGCTTAATTCTAAGGCTTCCTCCAGAAAGGATAGCCTCACTACAAAACCACATATCTCTTCTTCTATCATCCAGAAAATCCCCAGCGAAACTGGTTCTGAAGGTCTTGGGTCTCATGGCAGC
The DNA here is from genome assembly GCF_019279795.1 of Protopterus annectens. Classification (NCBI taxonomy): domain Eukaryota; kingdom Metazoa; phylum Chordata; order Ceratodontiformes; family Protopteridae; genus Protopterus; species Protopterus annectens. Next base: position 1,152,541,900 of record NC_056730.1, read on the forward strand.
TTCTCTTATTGCGATACCCTTGGGAAGACTGCACATGAGGGTTCTTCAATGGCTACTGTTTGCACAATGGTCGTTCCAACAGTTACCCCTGACACACGAAATTCACATTACAAACATATGCAAATCACACCTGGCTTGGTGGCTCCAGACTTGCAATCTTTCCAGCGGAAGACCATTTGTGCTACCCACGCCGACAGCTACGGTGACCACGGACGCTTCCCTGATAGGGTGCGAGGGGCATCTTTCAGGGACAGACAGTCCAAGACGAATGGACCAATTTGGAGTACAATCTGCACATCAATGTTCTAGAGTTAAGGGCAGTGTTTCTAGCGTTGCAACACTTTGCTCCCCTTCTTCCTCTAGGGACAATTGCAGTTCAGATGGACAACATGTCCGTAGTCTGGTACATACACAAGCAAGGGGGAACCAAGTCTTATCAACTATGCAGAGAGGTCATGAGAATCTGGCAATGGGCGGAGTCCACGGGTTGCTTTCTGATAGCAACGCACATCCCGGGGTTATCCAACGTCATCGCCGACAGGTTGAGCAGAGCTATCCTGTTGCCTCACGAGTGGTCCCTCAAACAGTCAGTTGCGAAGGAGATTTTTCGCAAATGGGGCCAGCCTTCCTGCGATCTCTTTGCGTCTCCAATGAACGCCAAATGCAGAAGCTATTTTGCCCTATTACCCCCTCCAGGGGAGGTTCCCAGGGATGCTCTAGTTCACGATTGGCCCCCGGGTCTCCTTTACGCCTTTCCTCCATTTCCCCTGATTGCAAAATTTCTGCAGAAAGCCAACAACCTGCAAAGGACGATTATCCTCATTGCCCCATTCTGGCCTCGTCAAATCTGGTTTCCCTCTCAGCTGGCACACCGAATTCCGGAACCCTGGAGCCTGGACCCGGAGCCGGATCTACTGACCCCCTCGTCAGGGGCTCCCCACCCGCCGCTACTCTCCCTCAGACTAGCAGCTTGGCTGCTCCGCTACTTAGCCAGGTCTGATCTTCTTTCCCCTGCAGTTCAGAATATACTAGTGGCTTCTCATAAAGCTTCCACTACAAAGATTTACACTAGTAAATGGAAGCGTTTTGTGCACTGGGCAAATACACAACAATTGGACCCCGTGATAGCTCCTCTGAATAGGATCTTGGAGTTTTTGACCGAACTGTTCCACCAAGGAGCTTCTCCTGCCACTTTGAGAGTGCAATTGGCTGCCATTTCAAACTTTCATGTGGAAGAATGTGGGGCTCCTATTATGGCTCACAGACTCTGTAAGGCCTTTCTGAAAGGATCTTTCCATATTAGACCACCAGTTAGAACTCCTACATCACCTTGGAATTTGAACCTTCTCTTATCTCAGCTGATGCTACCACCTTTTGAACCAGCCTCTTCCTGTCCTTTGAAATATTTGTCATGAAGACTCTCTTTTTGGTGGCCATTACATCAGCCAGACGGGTATCGGAGCTTCAAGCTCTTTCCGTTAAACACCCTTATTTGATCTTTCACTCTGACAAAGTGTCTCTTCGCACTAATCTGTCCTTTCTTCCCAAAGTTTGCTCCGTTAATAACATTAATGGCAATTAATGAATCAGTCCATTGAGCTCCCTACCTTTTTCAAAAACCATTCCAATAAGTTGGAATATATGTTGCACAAGTTAGATGTTCATAGGCAACTCAGATTTTACTTAGATAGAACAAAAGATCACAGGAAAACAGACCAGCTTTTTGTAGCCTTTGCAGACAGCAAAAAGGGTATGGCAGTTACGAAACGAACCCTTTCCAAATGGCTATCCAATTGCATTATTTTTGTTTATGCTGCCTCGGAGCAAACTTTACCTGTCAAGCCCAAAGGGCACTCTACAAGATCAGTATCTACATCCCTGGCTCATGCAGCCTGACTACCGTTAGACACTATTTGTGCGGCTGCCACTTGGTCTAAACCACATACATTCATTACTCATTACAAAGTAGACAGGGTTTCTAGGGACAGGGCAACCTTTGGTTCCACTGTGCTCAGGAACGTTCTCCCGTGAGTTCCTCAGGAACATGGTGCTAGGGACGCTACCCAGGTGTAAGAACAAACGGCGAGATTGAACACTCTCACATATAGAAGTTATGTCCTTACCATAACGTTCCATGTGAAGTGTTCATCTCGCCTTTGTTCTTACATTCCCACCCTCCCACCCTTAGGAAGAACGTCCAGTTTAGGTGTCTGGTTTGGTTCTCCTATTTCTGCCTTATGCAGTTGTTGTGGTTATATTTTTTCAACTATGTTTGTTCTTGTTGGCATGAATGTGTTATATTCTCTCTGTTGACTTCTGGTTTGCTTGCAAACTAGATCTGAGGTAAAGGCAGAGGGGGATTGTGGGAGTTAGGTTGGTCTCAAGCTTCTTCTCGATGCAGAGCTTGCCAAGCGGCCGACACGGAGCTGAGGATCAGCTCCGAACCCAGGTGTAAGAACAAAGGCGAGATGAACACTCCACATGGAACGTTATGGTAAGGACATAACTTCTATTTTCTGTTCTCCTGTATATTTGTAGAATGATGACATCATCAGACTGGACATGGTAATGTGTGTACACATTTTTATGCAATCCCAGGAATGATCCATGTAGGTCGGCAGGTATCAACAGCTTGTACAGGACCCCATGAGTCTCACCTTGTGTGATCTATCTGTGGACACATTGACATCCCTTCATATGTCAACACATATCTATGCACAGATTGTTGGTTTTGTGGATACGACATGTGTCTGTGATGTTGATGAAGAGCTGTTCAAAGTCTATGTGGGACATGTGTAGCTCTGTTCCATGATGTATGTCCTGGGTGGCTGCCTTGCAGATGGTGTAGCATGCTTGGGAACCATGATCTGCACATGAACATACCACAGTTGGTAGGGTTGTGTGTTTGTCGGTTTCCAATAGCTCTGTTTATAACTTCTGCCATGATGCACTCCATGGCCTTGTAGATCAGACTTTATAGGCTTACTGGACTATACTTCCCATGGTGTGTTGTGCACCCACACATGTGGGGAGTGCCATATGTTGCTGTAACACATTTGACAGTTCCAGGTCTTGTGGAGTGGGTGAGGCTCAACAGACTGTTCAGGTGCAGAGTCTGTTTGTTCTGTAGTGCATGCATGACACATATTGGGAAACAATGTAACCCAATTGCTGTCATGCTTTTGGCTTTGGGGGGAGATGTTCAGCCATTCTACACGTGATATCTCCTGGTATGATGTCAGGGACTATCGTCAGTGGGGGGGTGGGTATGTATACATGGGCCTGTCTGACAGGATGTCGGCAATGTCAGTAAGGTACAGTTGTCCCTGACTCAGCACATATATGCGTGTACATTACTATTTATTACATAGCTGAAGGACATGTCATGATTCTCAGTCTGGACTCCTTCTCAGCTAGTCTTTACAAAACACCGACAAACCTGAGCACTAATCCCGGTTATACTCTTTTACACACTTAACACCCTACTGATCCTTTGTGATCAGGCTACAGAGTATGTCATCATAATACACGGGCATGTCCAGGGGTCGGTTTCATCTGTACTCTCCAGTCCAGCTAGTGAATATTGTGATTATGACCCAATGTCACATCTGCCTCATGTACACAGACAACCCTCTCCTCCTCACATCACACTCACATATATGTGGGAGATGTAACAATAATGACATACAGGATGCTGAGCTCTCTCGACCCATGACTGGCATAGTCTATCAGGTGGTGAGGGTGACCACACACATCACATATCAGTCTCAAATTCACCAATTGTGATAGCAAACAAACCACATTATCACACATACACATATTCAGAGGCTCTACATACACTCTGCCTAAGCAGCAGAGACCTCCAAAGCAGACACACATACAACTGCTACCCCACTACAATGCCCACATGTCACACAGTTCACAATGTCAGTGTGCCACACAGTCACTGCCCTTTGGGCTAAACAACACACCTGATACACTTGTTATAGGTGACACTTAATGTCAAACACACTATCGTCCCACTCACCAGGCCAGACAGGGGAATAGTCACTTTGAGCTGTCTCTCAGGTGCCAAGATCCACCACATAACACATGCACTCAGGTCACTCCAAAGCAAGTCCAGGACTGGCTCCATCATTGTCCATGCTGGTGCGTGCAACCTCAGACGTTCCTCACTGGACCACATGACATGAAACATAGAGGAACTCTGTGATCATGTAGCCCAGCCCAGTATTACCCTGACCTTGTCTAGCATCTTACACTCACCAAGTATGATGTCACAGTATACCAACAAACTGACCACGTTTAACAGTTGGCTAACATATTGCTGCTATTCAAAGGGGATACAGTGTCTGTCACCCTGGGGTGACATGCTTAACATGCCACATAGCTTCCCTATGGACAGCTTGCACCTGTCACCCTTGGACTTTTGAATACTGGCTAGGGCACTTGCTGCCACCATACTGCCCTATTTAAGCAGGGCTCAAAGGACAGAACCACCTCCATACACATTACAGAGTACACAACACTGAGGGTAATGCTGCTCAACACCAGATGTATTACCCTCAAATTGTGCCCACTCAGGAATCTCCTCTGTATGGAGGATAGCAATATATGTGCACTAACAGACACATGGTTGAGGCCCCCACATGCACACCAGCACTACCAGGTTGTATTTCGTACCATGATTTCTGACCACATAACTCAGAATGGCCAACACAAATAGGGGGAGTATCCATATACATCACAGATACACCTACCCCCGGGTTGGTAGCACTGCACAATGCATCACAGACCATACATATGCACCTAACATTGTGCAAATCTGCCTTTTGGTTTGGTGCCTGCTACACACCACACTCCCCAACACAGCAACCTCATTCAGCTTTCCTGGGTACATTGGACCATATGAAGGTCTCCCCAAACACTATTATATTGGGTGACGTCAAATACCCACACATTGACTGTGGATAGTACTCAGGCCCCAACACCCTAGCCCAACAGTTGCTACTATTTCTAAACTCATATGCTATGGCACAACCGGTCACCACACCCACAAGAGGGGACAACATATTGGACATAATCATCACCGACATGGGGACTCTATGTTCTACACCTGCGATATACCCCTCATTGGTAAGTGCAGAACATACTTTATCTCACTGGACATCCATATCCCGTCCCCACACCCATCCTGGGTAATCTTGGTGAACTTCCCAAAAGCAAATGTCACACTCCTCCAAACCCCGGTGGTATCCTTCAGAGACACTGGGTCAGTGGTAAGTATGGCTCAGACTGCTGAATCCTTTACATACACATTCTATGGACACCTAGTGGATCGCATGGATCATTACATCCAAAATAACAACTGGAATCACTCCTCCAATGGCAGTGGACCTGTCTGGTAGACCCCAGCCATTAATATGCTTTACAACAAATGGAGGAAGCTACTACATGATAGAGCACAATCCCAGACAGGGAAGGCATCTGTGATCTGTACTAGCAGACTGCTACAGTCACTTGGGTATTTATGTCAGGCACGCTTCTAACGGAAAATTGCACCAGACACATCAGACACTCACAAGGCCTTCTTCAGTTGATTCAGGTACCTGGCTGGACACTCACTGATATGCTGTGTGTTACTGCATACTGACTAAACATACCCTGAACCCACTGACATTGTCATCATCCTGGAAAACAGGTTCAGTGCAGATGTGTCCCCCCATCCCCCCTAAGGTGATACTGTCCATACCAACAGAGAGTAACCTCCCAGACATCATGAGTAAACAGGTGAGTGCTGCCCTCCCCACAGCGGACTACACAGCATCAATGGGACCAGACGGTGTCCCGGCCTGTGTCGTACACAGCCTTCATGACAGACATAACACTCACATTACATCACTGTTCGATATAAGAGTTACTGCAGGATATGTACCCATGGAATGGCGTACAGACAATATCGGCCTAAAAGGCTAACTAGTCTGTTCTGCAAAGCTATGGAGTGTATTGTAATGGGACTCATGCACATAGACATGGGAAACCTACAGACACTGGGTCCTACACATTACAGCATTGTTGTGGGCAGATCTTGCCTGTTGGACCTGTTCATATTCTTTCAACAGTTACTAGGTCCATCAGTGTTGGGACGGTTGTCCACAAAGCCTGCCTGGTCCTTGCACAACACTTCAACACAATACCCCACTCGGCCATTATGCATAGGCTCACCAGCATCAATATCGACACATATCTGACACGATGGATTGCTACCTGGAGCAGGGATAGCACTCACATGCTCAGTGTTACAGGTGCCATGACTGACTATACGCCAGTTACAACTGGCATCCCACAAGGCTCAGTCCTGGGACCTCTCTTGTTCAGTATATATTTGTGTGATGTACAGGCTATCACAGGAGGGATATGGCTGCCCATGTTCGCAGATGACTGCAAACTGGGTGCCATAATCAGCTCTCCTGCTGGCACATGCATACTCATACAGGGTCTCACAGAGATAGGTTGACTGGTGCCTGAGCCATGGCCCATGACTACATGCCATTAGTTGCATAGTCATCCCCTTTGAGGATGACAAGATGCCCACACATTACCACATAGGTTGTAATCCATTACATACAGTAGTAATTGTTACGGGTTTGGGGACATGAACTGTTCGTACTCTCGCCTTTGACAATCCTATTGCCATAGTGGTTAGACAGTACGTCTACATAGCCCACCATATCCTACATGGTTTCACATGTTGATCACGTGTGGTCATTGTGCCCCTATACCCTTCACGACCATGCTTGGTTACTATGCCACCTTTGGGATGTACCTTACCTGACACCTGCAGCAACTATAATGGCCACAAATGTTACTCTTCGAGCAGATGTAGGGACTCACACAGATGCCCTGCACAGTTCCGATACAGTAACTCCAGCTCTACTCAGTCGCTTACCACCTACACGGATGTGTTGTGTGCCTGTAGTTGAAGGCAATATCTGACCCAGATTTAGTGGACATGCTCCACCTCAGGATATCTGACTGCCTTGGTGCTACACACTCCAGGGACATATACCTCAGCACTGATGTTAAAAGGACATGCTGGGGGGACAGATTATTATCAGAAAGCCTCCACTCACTCTGGAGTGTAGTCCCGGTTTTGCATAGGCAGAGCCACCCACTGACCACCTACAGGTGACATCTTGACAAGTGGATGGGTGATCGCATGTTTACCCATGGGATATCTTCTGGGTCCCTGCTAGACAGAGGCACAATACACTGAACGTAAATGGGTTATCTTGTGTGACCTACTATTCACAGGCACAGTGCTCTGATTTGACTGGGTTGCAGTAGCCAAACATACTCTGGCTATGCTTGTACATGCCCTAGGGCAGATAGCCTAGTATCAACCTCTGAACCTATGATAATTTTCATGATACACAATGTTTATTGCTCATACTGTTTGCAGGTTTTTATCATCTTTGCTTTCACACTTTATATGTACCACTTAGGTATCTGCAGAACATATTTGCTTATGGCAGGGTTCCACTATATTATATAAGTGTCTGTTGTCATATAAGTGTGTGCACAGGGCACTTTGCTGTGTAGTGAGAGGTTCCTGGGTTAACACATGCAACTGCCTGCTATGTGTGGCCCAATGCTTTACTCCAACATGGCCTAAGTGTGTGAGCATGCCCAGTTCAGACTGTCAGTGTTCTGTTGCCTGACATTTGTCTCATGTATTCAAGTGTGTGAGCATGCCCAGTGTGACCTTTCAGTATGTTACTGTCTGAGGTCCACTACATTTGTTGATGTATGTCTACATGTCCATTATTAACATTTGTACTGTGTGTGTTGAAAGTCAGGTTCTATTCTTACTGCAGGACTTACCTTTGTGTCATAACTCGACAGGGATTATGCTGTGCCTGCAGGGTTTCCATGAAATACTTTGCATAGACTTATCAACATTTCTTCATACAGGCTAACCACTGCACTACTGTCATGGTTTAGTGGTTCAGTACTATGACTATAGTGCACACTATCCTGGGTTCGAGGCCCATTGCTATTTATACTTTCATACTGAGCAGACCAGACTGCTTAGGGGCCAGTAGAGCAAATATGAGCATGTTGGCTTTTGTTCAGCTATGCCCTACCTAGATCCAGCTTGTCCAACATTGCTCAATATTAACCATCATTGCTGGACATTGGCCAATATTACTCTACATTGACCACATTTGTAGTAGTTGGTGTGTGCGATTTTGTTTACATTGACTTCATGATGGTAAATGCTGTTTAGCACTGCTTTATATTGCTTAACACATGGCAATCATGCCTCAGGTGTTGATGCAGGTCTGCCTATATCGGATGCACATACTACACTCCCTATACATGTTTAAAAGCAGGTAGTGTCAAAATATGCATCCCTTTTACTATATGTGCAGGTTAGAGAGAGGTATCATTTCCAGAGTTCCTACTGAGCCAGTGTATGTGCTATGTGTTGCCTCTTTGCCAAGGCCAAAACATACTGGGCATGCCTCCTTCTGCCTACTGGGGCAGGCTCAGGTTGTTTCTCCTCCGAGTCACGCCCTACCTGTGATGGCCTTGGAAATGGTGGGGGGCTGTTTGGCTCAGGCCTATGCTGGTCCTGCTGCAGCTGTTTTCACAGGATCATATTATGTAGCATAGCACATACCATGACAATTTGGGTACATGTAGTTGGTAAGTACTGCAAGGCTCCACCAGATGTGTCCAGGCACCAGAACCGTGACTTGAGCAGCCCAAACACACACTCGATTACATTTTGTGTTTGCGCGTGTGCCTCATTATGGCATTCCTGTTCAGGTGTGTGTGCATTTCTGATGGGTGTCATCAGCCACGGCTCCAGTGCATAGCCAGCATCCCCCACTAGGTGACCATGTGGGATGTCCCCATTGGCAAATGTCTGGTACAGCTGCATCAGATGCCAGATATGGGAATCATGGTAGCTTCCAGGGCAGCCAGCACACACATTCGGTAATATGCCCTGGGCATCACACATGACCTGGCAGTTGATGGAGGGGAAGCCCTTGCAGTTGAAGTAGACCCTACCCCGCTCACCGGCTGGTGCTTTGATGTATATGTGCGTGCAGTCTATTGCACCCAGTACCTCAGGGTATTCCGCTATTTGCTGGAAGAGATGCATATTGCTGGCCAATACCTCATGGGAATTGGGGAAATATACATGATCACTGACATGTGCTGACATGGCATCCAGGAACTGGTGCAGTACCCTGGATGCTGATGCCTGTGATATCCCCATCATATCACCAGTTGATCTCTGGAAGGTACCTGTTGCTAATATTCTTAGGCCAACACATACCTTAGTTTCCACTGGGATGGGTTCCCCTCTGTTGGTTCTGTGTATGAGGTGTGGCCTGCACAGCTCAACAATTTGCTGCAAGAGGTCTCTGTCCACTCTATAGCGCTCCACTATCTCCAGCTCATGTAGCCCCTGGTAGATAACCCTGGGCCTGTACACTCTTCTCCATCTCCTCACTGTGGGTTGTCCAGCAGCATTTGCATTATCACCACCCTCAGCATGTTGCATATGTCGTCTTATAACAGCAATGGCAGCCCCTAACATTTTTTGTCTCAGTGAAGCCTTTTCAGTTTTCACTTCTATTAGCTTACTGCAGTGTCTCTTGAGAGAAACATAATGGACTGTTGTTTGCAGAGTTTTAACTGCTGGGCTGGGCTAGGCTAGTGTTCTGCCTGGGTAATTGCCTGATTCTGATTGTTTTCACCTGCTAGCTCTGCTAGTACTCCCTGGTAACTTCCATTATTTGGTGTGCTTCCTTTTTCCTTACTGTTTCCTCGGGGGGGGGGGGTGCCGCACACACAAGTGCAAACACGTGCACAGAAGCTAACACGCAGTGGTGGTGCCGCGGTAGCATTGTCACCTCACAGTAAGATGTTGTCCTGTTCGATTCTCAGCTAGAGCGTCTTCTGTGTGGAGACATGCGTGAATGGGCGTACCTTCATTGAAGGTTGTGCGTCAGGGCCGGCAACTCGGCACGTAAAAATCTACTGCCAATCATTAGCATACCGGAGTCCCGCTGTGGTGACCCCTAACCGGGAAAAGCCAAAAGACACAACAACCCACAAAGCATTCTATAGCTATGTCAAGAATCTCAATGGCAATACTCAGATCTGCTCGGTTACAGCACAATGGCACTAAATATACAGAACCAACTGATATTGCCAACATCCTGGCAGATAGGTTCAGTGCTAACGTTACCCCCCTCTCACCCCCTAAAGGGCCCATATCTATACCGGAAGAATGCAAAGTTCCTGTAATCACTGCTGCACAGGTAAAAACCACACTCTCCAAAGCCAAGAACACAGCATCCATGTGACATGATAACATCCCAGGCTACGTTCTACATGAACTACAGAACAAACTGGCACACCTCCTAAGTACCATGTTCAGTCATAGCTTCACCTCAGGCTTTGTGCCCAGTGAATGGTACACAGCAACAGTTATCTCACTCCACAAAGGGGGAGCCCCCACAGACCCTGGGAACATCCACCCCATTAGCCTGATGAGCCTGGTCTGCAAGGCCATGGAACGTATCATCATGGAACCTATAAACAAAGATATTGGTAATCTCTAACTCTGGACCCCACCCAGTTCAGGTTTTTAAAAGGCAGATCATGTCTCCTGATAGATTCCTTTGAAGCAGTCACCAAAGCCATAGATGTAAGGTGGTTCACACAGCCTATCTAGGTCTCACCAAGGCTTTCAACACCATCCCCCACTCTGGAATTATAGATAAACTTACTAAACTAGGTATAAATCTCCATGTCACAAGATGGGTTACCAACTGGCTCACTGACAGAACCCACACTGTGAAAGTAGCAGACTCAAGTCCGATGTCAGACCAGTGACAAGTGGAGTACCACAAGGTTCAGTCCTGGGTCTTCTCCTGTTTGGTATCTACTTCTTTGAAGTACAGGCTAACACAGAAGGTCTTTGGCTAATGAAGTTTGCAGATGACTGCAAACTAGGAGCATTAATCAAAACTCCTAACGATGTGGACATCCTACAAAAGGGCCTCACTGAGACAGATGGCTGGTGTCAAAGCCATGGCCTCATTCTCAATGCCAAAAAGTGCATTGTCATCCCTTTTGGTAAAATCTGTACCCATGAACTACCACATAGGTGGTAGTCTACTTAACACCAAATGTGTGATGAGTCCTTGGGACACAGGTGGACAGTAGTCTCTTTTTTGATAATCACATTGCCACAATAGTCAGGAAATCTTTCTACGTGGCACACCTCATCACAAAAGGTTTCTCATCTGGGAAAAAAAGAGGTAATTGTTCCCCTCTACAAATCACTCATTACACTCATTATAGAGTACAATGCCCTTTTTGGTATGTACCTCACAATGCATCCACAACAACTGGAAAGGCCAAAGAAATACATCGCAAAGAAGATTGCAGGCCTCAAACAGATGCCCTATGAAGACTGCCTCAAAAACTCCAGCTTCACATATTACCTACTCACGTCACATATTACCTACTCAGAGGCGATCTCTGCCTAACATATAAAGCTATGTCAAACCCAGAGCTGTTGGACATGCTCCACTTAAAGAAATCCAAATCCCTCCAAGCTACAACCTCTAGGGACCTAAACCTTGTCACCACAATAAACAGAACATGCTGGGGGGATAGATTCCTATCCCAGAGACTTCCCATACTCTGGAACAAACTACCTATATCAAACAAAGCTCCTGATTAGCACTATTCAAGAAAAATCTTGATGATTGAATGGGAAATAGGAAATTCACCCTGAGGATCACTTCTGTACAGAGCTCTGCTTGACAGGAGCACAGGAAAATAATTTTCTTGGCTGGCGACCTTTTTGGCTAGGCTTATATAGGCCCAAGGGCCAATAGCCTAGTACCTACCTATGAACCACTGCTCTTTTGTCTTGCCCTTAACCCATTAAGCTGTCTACTTAACAGATTAGGCTTGGGCTACAATCTGGCTCCCAGAAAACAAACTCATCTTCTTTTTGTTGAAGATTTAAAACTGTATAGTTCATCAGATGAGGAACTGAAAGCACAACTGCAAGTGGTCAAAACGTTTTCAGATAATATAAGAATGTCATTTGGTATGGATAAATGTGCAAAAGCAACCTTTAAAACAAGAAAGCTGAAGCTCTTGCTCTCCTAACTTACAATTTCGGAGTGAATGACTGGCCCCAAAAGATGTTGGATAGGTTGGACAAGAAAAGAAGGATGCTTCATGCTCTTCAAATGATTTATATGAATCAGTGTACACTAAAATTATATATTCCTCATTATGAAGGCGGTATGTGCCTCCTCAAAATTGACTACAAGTATAGATCTGCATACATATCTGCTGACCTCACAAGATCCAAATGTAGTGAAAGTTTGGAAACATGAGGAGAATAAGTCTAAGATTACTTCTGCTTAGTTTAGCAGAAGAATATCAGTGTCAAGTGGGAATGGAAATCAAACTAGAAGTAGATACAAATCAGGCAGCAACTGAATGTGCCAAAAAAGAAAGAATATAAGGTGAAAGATCAGACAAGAAAGCAAGCATTGCGGAAAATATATAATATAGTTGCAAGTATAGAAAACTCTTGGAACAACCAATGGTTGTTCAAGATTGAACACAGGGATGGTTAAGGAGAGGTGACTTTAAACCCAAAAACAAAAGGTTAATATTGGTGGCCCAACATAGTGGACACACTAGTTTACAAAGTCCATTGAGCATCTGGGAGAAACAGACAATTGTAGATTTTGTAAAACAGAATTGGAAACAGTTGAACATTTTATTGCTGGTTGTGATATACTAATGTCAGAAGCACTGTATACTGAAAGGAATGATAATGTGGTAAGAGTGTTGCATTGAGGATTGCGCAAACATAATACTGAAGTAGCTGAAAAACACTGGAAACATGAGCCAGAGAGCATTATAGAAAATTAAGTTTATATCACATGGGATCACCCATTATCAACAGTTCAAAAATAGACATGATTAAACCAAATATAGTAGTCCATGAAAAGAAGATAAAGGTATAGCATTGATCACTGAAGTGTTACACCCAGTGACTATAGTGTCTTAAGTACAGAGAGGACAAAAAGTCATAAAATACCAGGATTTTCAGGCAGAAATGAGGACATTGTGTTAGAAGGATACACAGACAGTTCCAATAGTAGTAGGAGCAATGGGTCTTACAAAAATCTGCAATCATATTTAGATATGTTACCGATACATATAACTCTGTAAGAATTGCAGGAGTCATTACTGGGCACATTGAGGGCGCTGTGAAGATCACTGCTGGCTAGCATCAAAGATTGAAACAATACTAACTTCATGCACTTTAATCATACTCTGACTTAGGAATGGGGTCCATTCCTATCATGGTATTAGAGGTCCAAAAGACTTGGAGAAATTAAAAAAAAAAGAAGCTGTTGTTGTGGAAAGTCTCCTATGGTTTTAAATGCCCTTTATGTAGAAGCAGAGAGCACAAAATTAGCTGCCAAAATTAAAAGCATTAATGTTAGAAAAGCTGATGCTGAGGACATCATGTGGTGTGAAGTCTACAGATTTGACATTTGACACCCTGGTAGCTGTACTAATACTGGAAAACTTGACATTAGAGAATTGGTATCAAAAGGACCAGTACTGACAGAAACTGGTGCTTGCACCATTAACAGTGTCAGCAAAATTTACACTAGCTAGAATGGGACTTGAATCACATGGACTAATTCCAACAGTACTGCAAGGGCATAGACATCAGCATCTGAATAAAATGTGCTAGCTGAGAAAATACAGGTACCAGTGATGGACTTATGGGTAAAAAAAGCAAAAAATATCTCTAGCTGAAGATGCAAGCCATCTGTGTGTGAGATCAGAGAATGCAGGGGAACTCCCAACATGCAGCTCTTAACTTTAAGAATGGTTTTGTCCAGTTTCTCATAGCTAATCACATGAACAACTAGCGGATACAGAGACCATAGTGTAACAGGCATGGTGTTTACTGCCTGAGCATGAACCATTGAAGCACTGAAGTTGTGGTTTGAACAACCACTAGAGAGAGAAGCATGACTGAGCATGAAAAATCAAACACAGAATGTAATTGTCAGTTCTGGCATACCAGAATCTGTCATAGTTAACCGGCAGAGGCTGAGAAGATGAAAAACCCTTTTTAGGAAAAAAAATATTTTAACTTCTTAACTATAGCGAGGGAGTAATTTGTAAACAGCTATCTTAGATGGAGTGTGTTTCTGGTAAGGTTTTTGACAGTTTGTTGGGAGGTGCAAGATGGCTTCCCTGACTGTATCAGACTGGAAAATGGGTAATGTCTGTGAAAGTTAGGTGCACTCTTTTTCTCAAGACATCACTGTATCATAGCCTGATTGAACACTATACAGAGAGAACACCTAAAGGTATTATGATTCTTACCTAGACAATTTAAACAAAGTGTGTGTGTGTTGGCCATCAGAGCAGCCCAAACAGAGGTAGACCTTCTAAATCAAGTCTACTACATTTTGAGACTGCAGGCTTACATTCACTTGTGCAGGAAGTAAAAAATAATTTCTGGCAGGAAGAGGTGGAAAATACTAACCTGTTGTGACCAAAAATAATACAAAGAAAGAGACACATTAGATAAAGAAGTGCTAATAAGTACTCAAACAACACACAAATATTGAATTAAAGGGGAAAAGCCAAAATTCAAAGTGGCAGTCCAGGACCATCTCATCTGAGCTGATTATTGACCATGGCAAAGAAAAATTGAAAAGTGTGGCATGTAGCATGCATGATGTGTATGGTTAGGGTTCTGACAGCAAGGGAGAATTTCACTGGCTAAGCTGTTCTGATGCTGATACACAAGTGTTGCTGATTACAGAAGGCGAACTTCTTATCAGATATAGAGTTATATTCAATTACTGGTCTAACAGCATTTATATGATTTGATCAGTACTCCGGAGTTGCCTGAGAAAATGGACTTAAAATTAGTTAATGAATCAGTTTGCCTTATTTTTGACGGTAATAGCATTCAACATGAAGTTGATTGTGTTCCGAATTATTATGCCTAGATCCCTGTGTCCATCACTGTACTGAAACTGAACATTTGTTTGGAATGACAGACCATATTTAGTTGCTTGGCTGTAGTCAATGCTTTGACATAAGTTCATTTGCCTAGAATCTGTCAGATATAAAAAAATACACCAGTGTTATTTCTGTCTGTGTACTTCAGCAGATTAGAGTGTTCAGATGTTGGGAAAGTATAAACAGACAGTTGGATAAAATGGGATAGTTTCTTATGAGATAGTATTTCACATCACAAGCATTTCTGAGCAGTGTCCAAGGATTTGGACTCATTTTGCCTATTTTCAAGTAAATAATTATCAATGTATAAAATATATGGGTTAGGTCTACATGAGTTTAAAGCTATGTGATTTTACCTGTTTACAATATGAAGTCAAAAGGGTTGTAGTACATATAATCATGGCCAGTTTCATTAAGAACAAATAATGTGAGCCCAACCTAACAATCAAAGCTCAAAAGGATCAAAAGTCTGGAAGCAAGCTTTCTATACTCCACAAGCAGAGGTCTTTACCCCATGCACTCTTAATATAACCAACTCCAAGGTTACAACACCTAGGTGTAGTTTAAAATTCCTTACTGCTGAGTCACACTCACTGGATCTGGCTTCCATTATTGTGCCTTAATGAATACAGCACAATTAATTAAATAAATATCATCAGAATCCTTGGACAAGACTATGTACTTAGTGTTAAGAATACTGATAACTATGGCCTGGCTGACTGGCTTGTAAATGTCAATAAGGCTTGCAAGAAATGGCCTAATTTCTATAAACTTATATTGTGACACGTTTACTGTATGTATGTATCTGTAATTTTTTCAATAGTTGGATGATGCAACTTTCAAAACGTCTACCTATTACAGATGTGGAAGAATCTGTAGTTATTTATACTGTTAGTGTCACATGCCTTCCGTATTTGGACCGTAGATTATCTTCTCCAGTTTTCAGGAACGTAGCCAATTACTAATACAGATTCTGAAAGCAAATAATCCTATCAGACTGAATAGCTTGTACAGTGGTTGTGAAATGCATGAGTGTTTGTCAGAATACTTTCTAAGAAATACAGACATTGGGAATGAACCTTTAGCCTCTATGATGAATTTATTCAGAACAAACTTTTAGATGTTTGCCATATAACAAGCAATTTTCTGTAGCTAATCCTTAGTATTTATATACAGTATTTAAAGTTACATATGCCATATATTACATCTGTTTTTTTCTAGTAATAGATTCTATATAGTCTATTTTATGTGCATTCTATGACACTGCATGCATTGCAGTTTAATAAAAATGTCAAGTTAACCCCAACCATATGATAAATACATTGTGGGCTTTTTTAAAATCAATTAATAGTATTTTTAACAAAGCAAACTTTCTTCACAACAATATTTATCACATATTGTTACATACCGTGCAAACCTCATGCATGGTGCACATTCATTTAGAGTTGGAAATAACTTTCAAGAAGTGCAAGTGTGGTAACCAGCTCCTTCTAAAAGACAGCCATTCTGAATTGTTTGTTTCACATTGAAGAACAGCACAATGCTTCTAGGCATGACATGAAACTACTGCTCAGCCCATATATATTAACAGGCAGGAAGACTAAGTTACAATACTTTTTATTCAAAAGCTATTTCCCAGGGCCAATAAGCCTTCAACACCAAAGTGAGAATCAGGGATGACCTCCTCAGATTCACCATCAAAGTTGGATCCACTGAGCTCAAGGTCAGATCCCAAAGACCATGGCCATTATCTCTGCTGATTCTACTAAATCTCTAAAGGAGGAGTATAAGCATAGGATGAGAGACATAAACATTTCTCTTCAGGTCCTACCCAGAAAAGTGTAAAACCAAGTCTGTTGCATCTACTGAGACATGAAAAGTTGTTCCTAACACATCTTCCAAAAAAGGAGTAGTCTCTGAGACACATACCTGTCCCTTGGACATGTCCTATTTATGTCGGCAGCAAGGTCTGATGCTATTTGTTTTGCAGATAAGCAGAAGGTCCATCAGACAGGCTCAAAGGATCCTTTATATACCTGGCATAGTGTACTCCTCAATAATCTGTAGGACACCAACTACAAGGATAGGTTTGAGGCGATCTTTGTAGGCCAGGTTTGTATCATAACATCGAATGAGTAAAACATCGAATGACATAACATCAAACGCTTAATATCAAAAGCTGATAACCTCGAAAGTTTACAACTTTTAAAATGGAAACCCCGGACTCTCATAGTTGGCCTTCGTAAACTCACGCACCCTGACATCACTGAGAAATGCTTTGTGTGAATATATTACCTCCACTGTGGTACGATCTTGGAGTTGGTATATTTAAGTAGGGGAATGTGGGGGGGGGTGAAGCCCCCCACATAAGAAATAGTTTGTAGTGCTTCGTGTTTCGTGTTTTGTACTGGAAGAATTGTTGTGTGCTGTTTTGTTGCTTTTGTGTTTACAATTTACTTTCAGTTGTGCATATTAGACTAGTTCACATAAATGCTTGCAGCTTTGTGTTATTTGGTGGCTGGATGGTGTGACGATTAAAGAGGTGTGGTTTTGTTTGCTATGGTTAAGTTTCAGGTTGCATGGGTGAGCAAATGGCCAAGCGTTGCTATTCGGAGGTTTTGTTTTCGAAATTTTAAGCTTTTGCGGTTATCAGCTTTCGATATTCAGAGTTTGATGTTATGACATTTGATGTTTTACTCATTCGATGTTATGATATACACCCGTGTAGGCCATGTTGTTTATGTCCTGTATTCTTTTTGTCAGCAACCTCTGTGGACATTCCAGCTGTTGCATGTGCCTGGTCAGGGACATACCAAAGGAGGAGTTGTACTCAATGAGTGGTTTGATGAGGACCAAATACAGTGGAGAAACAATTTCCTTGGACCTAGATGCCATATCTTAGCTTACATGTCGTGCAACATAGAATGATTTCCTAACTACCATTGCCACATGATGGTTGAAGGCCAGGTTACTGTCTACATGCAACCTCGGATCCCTGACTACTGGATCTACTCTTAGGGGTGTGTTTTCAATTAGGTAGTTTCCAGGGGTAGCTGACTTTGGCATTGTCTGTCAAAGCACAGCTTTCAGTACTGATAATTTTGCTGTCAGTGCTGACAATTCTCTTGGCATTGATATTGCTGGTGTCATTGGTCTTGTTGACACATGTTAGGAGTCACCCCTTCAGTGTCAATCTGATTGCCAATGCTTTTAGTGTTGAGCTTGACATTGGTTGGTCATTCAGCAGTCAGTTTTGATGCCCTTGCTGCCAAGCATTTAATTTAGAGTCCAAGCTGGTGTTGTCAATGCATTCTTTGCTGAATTGGTTTACTGAGTACCTACAATGTCCCTGATGTTGGCTTTAGGCTAGTATGCAGGTAATACTTTGAACCTTTGATAGCTTCTGTTCATGAACAGCAGGACAGAGGATCCACAATCCATATGCAAAGTCTCTCAGCAACCTCTGACCATGAATATATTTCCTCATTCTCCACAGCCCAATTACCTCTGAGGGATGGCAGGAAACATGCATGAATAAGCACAAGGACTCACCTGCGGAGGTCCCCATCCCAGATATTGATGATGAAGAGGGCAGAACAGACTTCTCTCCAACATCATGGAGATTTTAGATGATGCAAGCCCACTGACTCAGCGTTTACTCTGTAGGAGAATCTGTAGGTAACTTTTTGACAACAGTCATTTCTTTGTTGTTTCCTTCTTTGATAAAATAATTAAATGGGCTATGTCCATGGCGTGGAACTACCCAGACCTTGTTGTTCCTATCCTAAGGAGACTGATCAGTAGCCTTCAGCCTCCTAGGAATTGGAATTGTTGGTCAGAGACTGAAGCTTGATTCATTTATGGCAGCCCAGCTGTTCCAATACCTGATAAGGAAATCAGGACTATGGACAGGTTCAAGAAGTGGGTTTATATGATCTCCACTTTTTCTTGAGAGATGCAAATTCTATGTGCCATATATACAGGTTGAGAAAACAGCTGCCAGAAGAGATTTAGCAGACCCTGGAGAAGCTACCAGATATGAAGTCAAATCAAAAATGACTTTTGCAGCTGTAAGCTATATCTTCTGTCTCAAACTTCAACATTAGACTGGTATAAAACTCAGATAAGAGCTCAGCTAGAGTTGCAGGTGATCGAATAGCTATGTACCATCATGCCTGGCTCTTTCTTACTGATTTCATAGATGCTAGTCCAGCTATCTGGAATTTTGTAAATAATTATATGTCACTTGAAAATATTAATATGATTTATACAGAAATGTGACAGTGCCAGCCCAGCTTTCTGGAATTTTGTAAATAATCATATGCCATTTATGAATGGTAATATGATTCATATGATTGTCTTACAAATGTAAGATAACTATATGTTTTGTGTATATTGAACTACTGGGGCAGAAGTGTGTGTGTTGATCTTTATATTATATACTGAGCTTCAAGAATATGTCCACAGTGTACCTACTGGAAAAGAACACAAATGTATATACACTATATAACTGTGCAAATGTATGTTTTAATAGTAGAAGCTGGAACATACAGAGTTAACTTGCAAAACTTCAAGAAAATAAATTGAAAAGTAAAGTGTTTTATGATAGTGTTAAATCTCAGTAAGCAGACACAATGTCTAGAGCTAGAGCTTTCCTATTGTCTTGAAACAGAAATAATTACTAGGTTTCAAATGTAGAAGTATTTAATTATTTTACAACTTCCATGTTCTGCAACCTTCTGAGAGATATGTACTTCTCACACAGAAATGTTAAAAATTATGTTAGCTTCTGTTAGCCTGGGAACTAAAGGCAGGTGACAAAGAGTGATGTCATCCGGACTAACCCAGCAGTAATGTGTATTATTCATTTAAGCATTATCTCAGAGAGTGAGACTGGCATTTTGTATCTTGTCTTGGGCCTAGAAACAGCCACTCAGCACTTCTCATCTGCAATTGCCTTGCACTGTAAGTCAGTCCAGGGTACAGTCATTTATTTTAGATATAGTTAGGAATATAGTAAAGGTTGGTTTAGATGTTTTCTGTATTTATTTCAGACTGTCCTGCAATGTTGTTTTAAAATATTTCCTGTGATTCTGAACTCTGTAGTTACTGTGTTGCTTGAATATTGTCTTGTTCCTTTATTATTTATTATTAAATATATTTAAACCGTTTAATTGTGGCTGGTTTGGTTAGAGATATTTAATCTCTTAGAGTACTTGAATATGTATTTGGTGACACTGTATAGGCCACTCCAATAGCCTGCTCTTGGTCACACTTACCATTTTGATAATAGTAACATTACACAGTAGGACTGGGCACCTTTTGTAAGGGCCTTAGAGTAGCTGATAAGTAGTGGTTTGTGGCAGTGATAACTACTTTATAGTCTGGGCAGAAGGGGGCATAGCTAGTAAACCTGTGCCAGCCTTCCGCAGGAGTGTCAGTGTGTGTGTGTGTGTGTGTGTGTGTGTGTGTGTGTGTGTGTGTGTGTGTGTGTGTGAGCTACTTATGCAGGGACACGAAGCACTGGTTGCACAGACAAGATGCTGGGGGTTTTGTGACCACTTGGCTGAGATCTTAACCCTATAGCTGTGCCAGTGGGGAGTCTTATTGGGGATCTGGAAAAAGAGAGAAACCAGCCCCAGACTGACTGTGTTCTCTGTGTGCTCTTTAGGGAAATTGACTGTGATCTCTGTGTGCTCTAAAGGGAAATTGTACTTTACTGTGTGTACACTTGTCATCCTCCCAATGTGTACATCCCTCACTGGTGCTAGTGGTGAGGATTGAGGCTCCTTGATTACTGGGCCAGTGCAGGGGCATCAGATATTAATTGTTTGGCAGTGGTGGGATATCCACATCACATATTAATTGGTTGACAGTGGTGAGATAGCCACATCACATATTAAGTGGCTTGTAGTGGTGTGGATATTGAATTCTTGTAGCCTGTGTACAGGGGTTACTGAAGGTGTTTCGACTCTCTATCAGCCATGCAGTGAACATTCAGAGTTCATATCACAATTGTTTTATTTTTTTTGTTAGCTTGGTTAGTCGGGTAGAGCAGGCAAGCATGTCAGCAGAGGAGTATGGCAAGCTGACAATGAGCCAGTTGGCTCAGATGTGCCAGGCTAAAGGACTGGTGCATATCAACCTGACTAAGGCAGACATGATTGCACCTTTAGTCACAGTCACATCACAGAATAGCAACTGGGGGCACAATCAAACTGGCTGCGGAGATATACAACTCTCAGAAAATGGACAGCTCAATCTTTCCACAGAGAACTTAAAAATCCGTCTGGAGTTAGAGACTTGAGTTAGATGCCAAGCATTTGGAAATAGAAGAAGCAGAGAGACTGAGACATCTGGAGGCTGAGGAGAATGAGAGGCAGAGGCAACATGAAAAGGAGATGAGAGGCAGAAAATTCTTCCACAATTTAAAGGGAA
>NC_056730.1:1152563960-1152608960 GCF_019279795.1 Protopterus annectens
AGTTGGAAAGACCCCAAAAGTTCCTCACCAAGAGGATAAAGGGTCTTAAACATATGTCATATGCTGCCCGACTGAAAAACTCCAGCTCTATTCAGTCGATACCGCCTACTCAGAGGTGATCTGTGCCTGACGCAAGGCCATGTCCAATCCTGAATTAATGGACATGCTCCACCTCAGAAAATCCAAATCCATCAGCTTCACGAGAACAAGTGACTTAAACCTCAACACAGAAATAAATAGGACATGCTGGAGGGACAGATTCATAACCCAGAGGCTCCCTACACTCTGGAACAGAATCCCAGTCCATGTTAGGCAGAGCCCCTCACTGACTCTATTCAAAAGAAATCTCGACGAGTGGATGGGAGATCGTAGGTTTACCCCGGGGGTCATCTCTGTGTCACTACTAGACAGAGGCATAGTAAACTAAACCCTAAAAGGGCGTAGTATTCTCATCCTAAGGGGTGGTGTAAGCCACATACACTCTGGCTAGGCTTATAAATGCCGTAGGGCAGATAGCCTAGTATGAACCTATGAACCTATTACTCTAGCTCCAACACCCTAGCCCAAAGGTTCCTAGAATTTATAAACTCAAATGCTATTGAACAACTTGTTACCACTCCCACAAGAGGGGAAAACATACTGGACCTGATCATCACCAACATGGGGGCTCTATGCTCCAGACCAGAAGTGTATCCCCTCACTGGTAAGATCAGACCATAAACTAATCTCACTGGATATTCACATCTCAACCCCACAGCCTGCCCAGAAAAACACAGTGAAAGACTTCTCTAAAGCAAATTTCACACTCCTCAAAACCGAGGTGGAATCCTTCAAAGCCCCGGGGCCTGTGGAAAATCCAGCCCAGACTGCAGAATCCTTTATAAATGCTTTCTATGAACACCCTCAGGAATGCATGGTTCATGCGATCCCAAAACCAAGACCCAATCCTCCAAAGGCAGACGTCCTGTCTGGTGGACCCCAGCCATAAACAAATTATACAATAGAAGGAGGAAGCTACTAAATGATAGAGCAAAATCCCAAAAAGGGAAGGCATCACTGATCAGTATTAGCAAAAACTACGGGCACATAAAATTGTCTAAGGCCAGCTTCGAGAGAAAATTGCACAGGACACTAAGGATAATCACAAGGCTTTCTTTAGTTATGTTAGGAACCTGGGTGGTAATTCCCAGATATGCTCAGAATTAGTCCAAAATGACAAAAATACATCGAACCCAGAGACATTGCCAGCATCCTAGCTGACAGGTTCAGCACAAACTTCTCCCCCCCACCAAAAGGGCAAATATCTATCCCAGCAGAGTGCTGCCCCCCTGACATCCTCAGATGCTCAGGTAAGAGCCGCCTCCAAAGCAAAAACACAGCATCAATGGGACTAGACGGTGTCCCGGGCTGCGTCCTACATGAACCCCAAGAAGAGCTAAACCCAAACATAAAACTACTGTTCAATCTCAGCCTTACTACAGGATATGTGCCCAAAGAGTGGCGTACAGCAACAGTGGTCCCTCTCCATAAAGGTGGTGCCTCAACGGATCCTGGAAACTATCGCCCCATAAGCCTGACTAGCTTGGTCTGCAAAGCTATGGAAAGGATCATCATGGACCTCATAAATAAAGATATTGGGGAACTACAAACACTGGATCCTACCCAGTTAGGCTTTGTTAAGGGCAGATCCTGTCTCTTAAACCTGGTTGATTTCTTTGAAACAGTCACCAAGGCCATTGACGAGGGGAAGGTGGTCCATACAGCCTACCTGGACCTCGCAAAAGCCTTCGATACAATACCCCACTCGGGCATTATAGATAAGCTCATCAGCTTAAATATAAACCCCTGTGTCACTAGATGGATTGCAAACTGGCTCAAGGACAGAACCCACATGGTTAGAATTGCTAGAGCCATGTCAGACTCCAAACCAGTTACAAGTGGTGTCCCACAAGGCTCAGTCCTGGGACCTCTCTTGTTCGGTATATATTTCTCAGAGGTACAGGCCAACATGGGAAGACTGTGGCTGACCAAGTTCGCAGATGACCGCAAACTGGGCGCCATAATCGACTCTCCAGCCGACACAAGCATCCTCCAAAAGGGCCTCATAGAAACAGACAACTGGTGCCAGAGCCATGGCCTCAAGCTAAATGCCAAAAAGTGTATAGTCATCCCCTTTGGCAAAAACAAAGTGCCCACAAATTACCACATAGGTGGTAATCCATTAAGTACAGAAGAAGTAATTAGGGACCTGGGGACCCAAGTTGATAGCAATCTCTCATTTGACAACCACGTGGCCAAAGTGGTTAGAAAAACATTTTATATAGCCCACCTAATCATGAAGGATTCACATCTAGATCAGGGGACGTCATCGTGCCTCTTACTCATCCCTCATCAGGCCCATAATTGAGTACAATGCCCCTTTGGGATGTACCTTACCAGACACCTGCAGCAACTGGAAAGACCCCAAAAGTACCTCACCAAGAGGATCAAAGGGCTCAAACAGATGCCATATGCTGCCCGGTTAAAGAAACTCCAACTCTACTCAGTGGCATACCACCTGTTCAGAGGCGATCTGTGCCTGACGTATAAAGCCATGTCCAACCCAGAATTAATGGACATGCTGCACCTCAGAAAATCCAAATCCCATCGAGCTACGCGCTCGAGACTTGAACCTCAGCACTGAAATAAATAGGACATGCTGGAGGGACAGATTCATAACCCAGAAGCTCCCTTCACTCTGGAATAAAATCCCAGTCCAGGTTAGGCAGAGTCCCTCATTGACTCTCTTCAAGAGGAATCTTGATGAGTGGATGGGAGATCATAGGTTTACTCCTGTTTTCACTTCTGTGTCACTGTTAGACAGAGGCACAGTATACTAACCACGAAAAAGGGCATAGCAAAATAAATTTAAAATGGGTGGCAAAAGCCAAACACATTCTGGCTAGGCTTATAAATGCCCTAGGGCAGATAGCCTAGTATGAACCTATGAACCTGTGGGAGGATGACAAGTACACACACAGTAAAGTACAATTTCCCTGAAGAGCACACAGAGATCACAGTCAATTTCCCTTAAGATCACACAGAGAACACAGTCAGTCTGGGGCTGGTTTCTTCCTCTTTCTCCGTATCCCCAATAAGACATCCCACTGGCACAGCTATAGGGTTAAGATCTCAGTCAAGTGGTCACAAAACCTTCAGCACCTTGTCTGTGCAACCAGTGCTTTGTGTCCCTGCATAAGTAGCTCACACACACACACACACACACACACACACACACACACACACACACACACACACACACTGACACTCCTGTGGAAGGCTGGCACAGGTTTACTACCTATGCCCCCTTCTGCCTAGACTGTAAGGTAGTTATCACTGCCACAAACCACTACTTATCAGCTACTCTAAGGCCCTTACAAAAGGTGTCCAGTCCTACTGTGTAATGTTACTATTATCAAAATGGTAAGTGTGACCAAGAGCAAGGCTATTGGAGTGGCCTATAGAGTGTCACCAAATACATATTCAAGTACTCTAAGAGATTAAATATCTCTAAGCAAACCAGCCACAATTAAAACGTTTAAATATATTTAATAATAAATAATAAAGGAACAAGACAATACTCAAGCAACACAGTAACTACAGAGTTCAGAATCACAGGAAATATTTTAAAACAACATTGCAGGACAGTCTGAAATAAATACAGAAAACATCTAAACCAATATTTACTATATTCCTAACTATATCTAAAAGAAATTACTCTACCCTGGACTGACTTACAGTGCAAGGCAATTGCAGATGAGAAGTGCTGAATGGCTGTTTCTAGGCCTAAGACAAGATACAAAATGCCAGTCTCACTCTCTGAGATAATGCTTAAATTAAAAATACACATTACTGCTGGGTTATCCCGGATGACATCACTCTTTGTCACCTGCCTTCAGTTCACAGGTTAACAGAAGCTAACATAATTTTTAACATTTCTGTGTGAGAAGTACATATCTCTCAGAAGTTTGCAGAACATGGAAGTTGTAAAATAATTAAATACTTTTACATTTGAAACCTAGTAATTATTTCTGTTTCAAGACAATAGGAAAGATCTAGCTCTAGACATTGTGTCTGCTTACTGACACTTAACACAATCATAAAACACTTTACTTTTCAACTTATTTTATTGAAGTTTTGCAAGTTAACTCTGTATGTTCCAGCTTCTACTATTAAAACATACATTTGCAGAGTTATATAGTTTATATACATTTCTGTTCTTTTCCAGTAGGATACACTGTGGACACATTCTTGAAGCTCAGTACATAATATAAAGATCAACACACGCTTCTGCCCCAGTAGTTCAATATACACATAACATATAGTTATCTTACATTTGTAAGACAATCATATGAATCATATTACCATTCATAAATGACATATGATTATTTACAAAATTCCAGAAAGCTGGGCTGGCACTGTCAAATTTCTGTATAAATCATACTAATATTTTCAAGTGACATATAATTATTTACAAAATTCCAGATATCTGGACTAGCAGTATTTCCCTGGTGTCACAGTACCTTCTATGAAATCAGTAAGAAAGACCCAGGCATGATGGTACATAGCTATTCTATCACCTCCAACTCTAGCTGAGCTCTTATCTGAGTTTTATACCAGTCTAATGTTGAAGTTTGAGACAGAAGATATAGCTTACAGCTGCAAAAGTAATTTTTGCTTTGACTTCATATCTGGTAGCTTCTCCAGGGTCTGCTAAATCTCTACTGGCAGCTGTTTTCTCAACCTGTATATATGGCACATAGAATTTGCATCTCTCAAGAAAACGTGATCATATAAACCCATTTCTTGAACCTGTCCATAGTCCTGATTTCCTTATCAGGCATTGGAACAGCTGGGCTGCCATAAATGAATCAAGCTTCAGTCTCTAACCAACAATTCCAATGCCTAGGAGGTTGAAGGCCACTGATCAATCTCCTTAGGATAGGAACAACAAGGTCTGGGTAGTTCCACACCATGGACATAGCCCATTTCATCATTTTATCAAAGAAGGAAACAACAAAGAAATGACTGTTGTCAAAAAGTTACCTACAGATTCTCCTACAGAGTAAATGCTGAGTCAGTGGGCCTGCATCATCTAAAATCTCCCCATACATTGGACTATCCATGATGTTGGAGAGAAATCTGTTCTGTCCTCTTCATCATCAATATCTGGGATGGGGACCTTCACATGTGAGTCCATGTGCTTATTCTTGCATGTTTCCTGCCATCCCTCAGAGGTAATTGGGCTGTGGAGAATGAGGAAATATATTCATGGTCAGAGGTTGTTGAGAGACTTTGCATATGGATTGTGGATCTTCTGTCCTGCTGTTCATGAACAGAAGCTATCAAAGGTTCAAAGTATTACCTGCATACTAGCCTAAAGCCAACATCAGGGACATTGTAGGTACTCAGTAAACCAATTCAGCAAAGAATGCATTGACAACACCAGCTTGGACTCTAAATTAAATACTTGGTAGCAAGGGCATCAGAACTGACTGCTGAATGGCCAACCAATGTCAAGCTCAACACTAAAAGCATTGGCAATCAGATTGACACTGAAGGGGTGACTCCCAACATGTGTCAACAAGACCAATGACACCAGCAATATCAATGCCAAGAGAATTGTCAGCACTGACAGCAAAATTATCAGTGCTGAAAGCTGTGCTTTGACAGACACTGTCAAAGTCAGCTACGCCGGAAACTACCTCATTGATAACACACCCCTAAGAGTAGACCCAGTAGTCAGGGATTCGAGGTTGCATGTAGACAGTAACCTGGCTTTCGACCATCATGTGGCAATGGTAGTTAGGAAATCATTCTATGTTGCACGACTTATAAGCTCAGATGTGGCATCTAGGTCCAAGGAAATTGTTGCTCCACTGTATTTGGTCCTCATCAAACCACTCATTGAGTACAACTCCTCCTTGACCAGGCACATGCAACAGCTGGAATGTCCACAGAGGTTGCTAACAAAAAGAATACAGGACATAAACAACATGGCCTACATGGGTGTAAACCTCCAATAGAAACTCCTGCCCACGTGAGGTTTTACGGCTGTATAATGTGCACAAACAAAAAGAAAAAAGCCAGCAACTGGTGAACCATGAACAAAGAGTAGTTTAATATTGAACTACCAAAGCAACATAAAAGCTCATAACATACGGTTTCGGCCGGGTTTAAGCCTGGCCTTCTTCAGTGTTTACCATAGAGCCTTTCATAGCTGCTTTAGCAACACAAACGACGCGGTTAAACAAACGGTAACATGCTCGCGGACCATCATTCACGTAATATTATATATCTTGTACTCATAAAGGACAAACTTATATTACATAAAATAATATAGGTAAAATTGCATTAAAACAAGCATCTCAAAATACGCCATAAAAATGCATCGCAAAATGACATGCTGTGCTTACATGTTTTGTTTATAAACATTAAATTAAGCCCTGGATTCAAATAATGCACCAAGTTTGGTGATCCATTTTTTCTTTTAGGTCCAGTTTTTTAACCCAACCCTTTGTTCTATCATAATAATTTTTGTCAATAGTATAAATTGGAAATGATGCAGTGTTATGTATAAAGGGGTGTGTTTATTAGATGTGTTAGATGTCTTTTTTGCATCTAATGTCACAGAATGTTCTGACGCCGTGTAGTCTGACGACCTGGAAGGTTTGCCCTACATAAAAGGGTGACAAGTGCAACAAGCCATATATATTGCCCAATCAGTATTACAATTTGCAAAAAAATTGAATGTAAACCTTGTTGCTATTCCTGCTAGTGAATTCTTTAGTTTTCATAATAGATTTACAATTAACACAGTGGCCACAAGGGAAGCAGAATATGGTTATCCCCCCCAATTTTGTGTTTAAACATTGGGTAAAGCAGTAATAGATTCAAAATGTTTGTAATGATTAAAATGACCACGTAAATTCTTTCCGCTACTGAAGAGAGAATAAACATTTATTTGGAATAATTGTGCTAATTCTAGTGTCCGCTTTCAATATGTTCCAGTTATCCTGAA
Source organism: Protopterus annectens (assembly GCF_019279795.1). Classification (NCBI taxonomy): domain Eukaryota; kingdom Metazoa; phylum Chordata; order Ceratodontiformes; family Protopteridae; genus Protopterus; species Protopterus annectens. The sequence continues at coordinate 1,152,571,021 of NC_056730.1, forward strand.
TAATGTTAATAAAATTACTAGTGTTTCTACCATATGTTGTTGTGAAGCACTTAATATTAGTCTTCTTAATTTCTTCTTTATAACAATAAGATGATGATCTATTTAAGCCTGAAGCATGATTCCGACATTGTTGTAAATCTGAAACTCCTGAACCCTGTCAATAAATCTATTATACAAATCTTGAGCATGATGACCAAAACTGATATTGTCAGAACACTATTCTAATTATAGAATTGTGTGATTTTGGAATGTTTTTAGCTATATGTTTTGGATGAAAGCTGGAGGTGTGGAGAATGGTGTTATATTGGGGAAATTTTCTATAAGTTTCAGTTTTTAAAGTATTATCCAAATTCCTAGTTACCAAAACATCCAAAAAAGTTATGGATTTTTGATCATAGGTAATGGTAAATTGTATTCCCCATTTGTTGTCATTCAGGTATTCCATAAATTCTTGAAGATATGAAACATCCGATCTCCACACCATCCAGCAGTCATCCAAATATCTACGCCAGATGTCAATATCAGGTAGAAAAATATTATGGGTATCATCATAGATCATAATCTGTTCTATATAGGCCATGAATAAGTCAGCATATATGGGGGCAAAAGATGCCCCCATTGCTGTGCCTTTAAGTTGTAAAAAACATTCCTGATTGTAAAAAAACACATTTTTGGTCAACACATGCTCAGTTAGATTTAATAAAAAAGTATTGAATCCTGGTGAATACATATTAGATTGTTGTAGCCAGAATTCAATAGCATCCAGTCCCGCCCAATGTGGAATATTAGTATATAATGAACACACGTCCAGAGTACAGAGCCACCAATCTGATTCTAACTGCATATCATTTACAATACCCAAAAATTGAGTAGTGTCCTGTATACGTGATCTAACAAATGTTAACAAAGGTTTTAAATGCATAGTCAAAAATTCAGAAAGGGGCTCAGTTAAGGATCCCATGCCCGACACAATTGGTCTACCGGGTGGATGTAAGAGATCTTTATGTATTTTCGGTAAAAAATAGATATATTGTCTAGAGGGGTCAGAGATTGTTAAATGGTTAAGTGTTTTTTTGGATATAATACCATTATCAAAAGCAGAGTGTAAAAAATCATCTACTTCTTTTTTAAACACTGGGGTGGGATCCAATGGTATTTTTGTGTAGTACCGAGCATCATCCAATTGTTTGTGAGCTTCAATATCATAATAGCTCCAATCTAGTACTACCACAGCCCCTCCCTTGTCCGCATTGATAATGACCAAATCCTTATTGCGTATTAGATCTTCTAAACAGGATATCTCCACATCAGTCATGTTATTAGGAATTGATGAGCCATGATTATATTGAAAGTGTAAGTCATTAAGAACACTACGCAAAAATAAATTAACAGTAGGATGCATAGGGGGTGTGAATGATGAACTATGATATTTGAAAGAATCAGTATGTGATTGTACAACATCTTCTTTATCCTGAAAAAATAATTTGAGATTAATAAGTCTACAATCTGCAAATAAATCTTGTGTGAAATTATCCTCAGACACAAAAAAGCCGGGAATGAAAGACAGTCCTTTATTAAGTAATGATATTTGTTCAACTGTAAGTTCAGTGCTTGAAATGTTGTATACATTATTTATTTGTTCGTCAGTATTTGCATCAGATTTTGTAGACTTGTAACTTTTCCTGTGCTTCCTACCCTCCCTCCTTCCTCTGTGTTTCCTAAAGGGGAAGTATAATTTTTACGTTTGGGAGTGGGGGAATCCAAAGTGGACTGTGTCTCCGTATCTGTCCCTGATGAAGTGTCATAGTCAGTAGAATCAATGGTACTACCACGTCCTTTCAATATAGAACGCGGACGTTTCCTTTTGTGATTAAATGAATTTTTTGTTTTTGTTATGCCCATCTTGGAATCTAACATGTCTAACATTTTTGAAGGGTTGCCCCTTCTCATAGTCCACGAGATCACGAGTGAATTTTTTGATTTTTCTTTCTTTTAAGATGGTATCAAAACTTAGTAGTTCAGTGCTAAGTTTTGATAATAGGGCAGGAAAATAACTTTCATTTTGGTAGTGGTTACATTCCTCAATGCACTTGGACACTAGACTGATTTCTTTATCGATAGTTCTAGCATAATAGTCAGACAGAGAATTTACAAATTTGGTTGAACATTCTTGTTGAATGGAAGACCATTCTGAAGTTAAACTTTCATCAGGATCTGCCACTAGAGGCTGAATTTTAACCCTGAGACCCCTTGGGCAAATGCCCTTCGCCAAATAAGCTTTAAGTAATTTGTGGTGCCAAACACAGGATCGGAGTGTTCTCATGTTTTTGTTAAGTTCAGCAAAATATTTTTCACATTTTTGTTCAGGCTTCATCAAAGTAATATTCCCAGACGTCATTGATTCATCACCTATACCAAAAGGTGCAAGATCATCCTTATCTGCTGATAAATTTAAAAATATTTTGTTTAAATCCATAGTTGGATTTATATTATCCAAAATAACCACGTCCTGTATTTGTTTCTGATAATGATCAGACAATAATGGCAATGTACTTATGAGTATCAAATGATACACCTTATAGCCACGTTATATACAGGACAATAATGGTACATACACTCAAACTCCAAAAAGATTTTTTGTTTGGCATCCAAATTATACTAAATAGTATGAATATAAAATATTTTTATTTATATTTTTTGGTGGTCTCAGAAGTAAAAAATAAAGCCCAACTATATAGCACTTTACAGTTCAATATACTCAAATCTGTCTATAATCCGATATATTGGCTATTATTTTAATATCGCAAAAGTGCACCAAAACAGACAGCTGATAATATAAACAATAAGTGCACAATTAATGATATATCTATTTGAGGTCCTATAATATATAGAGATAAACAGTCCACTTGAATAGGAAGAAGCCCATATATAATATATAATATAGGGGTTAAGGCAGTCTGACAAGCCCAATAAAAAGTTTTTGGAAACAACAAATTTTTTTATGAGGATAATAATATACCTATCAGCTCATATGTATTCAGAATGTATTTACCATGTTTGTAAAACATAAGATAGTTCAAAGTGGAATGCAAAAATATTTTTTCATATTGTTACATCCATAAAGTGCACAAACCCACAATATTGCAACCACCAGAATAATAATAACTATCAAATACAATTATGCTCAAGAAATTTTATATGAGCATATGCAATTGTGATGATAGTGGCACCAAAAAGATTATAACCAATATTGTGGAAAGGGTGCCCAGTGTCATTTAACACAGAAGTAAACCTATATATTTGCAAACCTAACTCCTATGTATTCATAGAGCAAATAAGCACAATAGTTCAATAGACCATATAAAACAGTAAACATTTGAATTATGAATGATATAATGTACAGATGTTGAAATAATGTGCACAAGATGTAATTAAGTCTGTCCACTTGAAATTACTATTTAGATTTAACATTTACATAGTACAATGAACATAATCGCTGAAGTTATCAGAACCCATCATATAGCCAAACATCCAAAATAAGTTGTTTGCTGAGGAAATTGTAAAACAGTGTTCCACTTAGCATCTAAGTAATGATAATATGCCATTCAAGGAACAAATAATATTGATTAAGTTTATGCCCTGATATAAATTACATCAATGGAAAATGAACAAAATAAATATTCCATATACTTCTTTGTCCAAATCCAAAAGCACAATATTCAAATTCAATTGTTGGCAAAAAATTGGAATAATTATTCAAACATTTATAATTATAATGCCCTAGTATAAATGTTTTTATTGATGTCCATGTCCATATAATATGATGTTAATAGGGCCAATATTAATCCCAGTTCCTGAATAAGGGCTTTAATCATTAGACGCTGTTGTATTCAAGAAGTAGAACATAGTTTCACCAAAATATGTCCTAAATAAAATATGAATAAAATCATACATATGAAAGAGAATTTTATCATCACAAAAGGGCAACAAACACCTTAGTACCCGTATATTATCATATAGAAAAAGTGTAATTCCTATATATGATAATAGTGCAACAAATTACACAGTTTCTTGTGTAATATTCCCGCACAATGAGCTTCACAATAGAAAAAAACTGAATGCAAGAAATAAGAACTGACCAAAGTAAAATTAGCAAGCTCCAAGATAATTGACATCAAGCCCAACGCTGAACATGTGTTAAGAAAGAAACCAATAATAACATTGATTGTACAATCAGACAATACCCACATGAATATCAAATATATTAAACTAATATGTCCACCAAAAAATTTTGGTAATGTCGATCACAATACACCGCCAATTGAAGAGTATAACAAACCCAATGGTGAGTAATGAAATAGAAAATATGTCCACAGAAAGTTTTTCCGAAGAGAATTGTTTGTTTCCTTGTAGACACGGTAGGTTCCGCGCCAAAACAGTGGTTGAGTTCAATGAAAAAAATGACGTCTTATCACATAAGATATACAGCCCCTTCAACGGTTAACATCATCCTCTGTATAGTTGAAGCAAATGATGAACTAGCCGATAGCTAAATCGTTGAAGCACATAAGCAATTAAGTGCAATTGAGTAATAGTTTCAACAAAAATGCGTAAGTAACACTAGTCACAAGTTGCCACTGCTGAACCAAAAGCAGATCGTTTTAGCTTTTCTATGGATTGCAAACAAATTGCCACTGCGTAAAGATATATAATAGTCCCGATGCACAATACGGGCAAAACACCATATAACATATACGAGCCCTTCCACTGTTGATAAAAGCCTCTATATATTTGACGCAATTGGTAAGAGAGACTTGGTACCTGGATCGTTGAATCACAAAAACGACATAGTGCAAATATTTAGTTATCAAAAACAGTTCAATCGAACCTGTTTATCACAGCATATCAAAAAGGTCATCCAAATAAGAATCCAAGATGAGCAGTACTTAGATAGTTGAATAAACCAAACAGACTTCAGCAGAAACGCCGACACAGTCCACCATGATTCCCCCAGCAGGAAATAAACCAACGTAAACCTCCAATAGAAACTCCTGCACGTAAGGAGTTGCACGGCTACATAATGTGCACAAACAGAAAGAAAAAAGCCAGCAACTGGTGAACCGTAGACAAAAGGTAGTTTAATAGTAGACTACCAAAGCAACATAAAAGCTCATAACATACCGGTTTCGGCCCGGGTTTAAGCCTGGCCTTCTTCAGTGTTTTACCATAGAGCCAGTCATAAGCTGCTTTTATATAACCTGACTTGACATGATAGGTTAAACAAAACATTAGCATGCTCATGAATATTCATCAATATTATATATCTTGTACTCATAAAGGACAACCTATATTACATATGCAAAATATACAAAATTGCATATGAAACAAGCATCTCAAAAATGCATCGAAAAAAATGACATGCTGTGCTTACATATTTTGTTTTATAAACATTCGTAGTCTGACCGGCCTAGAGGTTTGCCCTACATAAAAGGAGTGACAAGTGCAACAAGCCATATATATTGCCCAATCAGTATTACAATTTGCAAAAAATTGAATATCAAACACTTTATTGCTATTCCTGCTAGTGAATTCTTTAGTTTTCATAATAGATTTACAATATGTTCCAGATTTATTGACAGGGGTTATAGTTCAGGATATGTTACAATGGCTCGGAATCATGCTTCAGGCTTAAATAGATCAAATCTATTAACATATAAGAAGAAATCTGTAAAGACTAATATATTGCGTTTCACAACAACATATGGTAGAAACACTAGTAATTTTATTAACATTATTCAGGATAACTGGAACATATTGAAAGCGGACACTAGAATTAGCACAATTATTCCAAATAAATGTTTATTCTCCTTTCGCAAAGGAAAGAATTTGGCGGGTCATTTTAATCATTACAAACATCATTTTGAATCTGCTTTACCTAATGTTTATCAACAAACAATTTTGGGGGATAAACTTATTGGTTGCTTCCCTTGTGGCCACTGTGTTAATTGTAAATCTATTATGAAAACTAAAGAATTCACTAGCAGGAATAGCAATAAAGTGTTTGATATTCAATTTTTTGCAAATTGTAATACTGATTGGGCAATATATATGGCTTGTTGCACTTGTCACTCCTTTTATGTAGGGCAAACCTCTAGGCCGGTCAGACTACGGGTGTCAGAACATCTCAGTGACATTAGATGCAAAAAGACATCTAATGCACTATATAAACACACCCTTATACATAACACTGCATCATTTCACTTTATAATTATTGACAAAATTATTGGTGATAGAACAAATAAAGGGGGTTGGCATAAAAAACTGGACCTAAAAGAAAAGAAATGGATCACCAAACTTGGTGCATTATTTAATCCAGGGCTTAACGAATGTTTATAAAACAAAATATGTAAGCACAGCATGTCATTTTTTGCGATGCATTTTTGAGATGCTTGTTTCATATGCAATTTTGTATATTTTGCATATGTAATATAGGTTGTCCTTTATGAGTACAAGATATATAATATTGATGAATATTCATGAGCATGCTAATGTTTTGTTTAACCTATCATGTCAAGTCAGGTTATATAAAAGCAGCTTATGACTGGCTCTATGGTAAAACACTGAAGAAGGCCAGGCTTAAACCCGGGCCGAAACCGGTATGTTATGAGCTTTTATGTTGCTTTGGTAGTCTACTATTAAACTACCTTTTGTCTACGGTTCACCAGTTGCTGGCTTTTTTCTTTCTGTTTCTACATGGGTGTATATCATAACATCAAATGAGTCAAACATCAAATGTCATAACATCAAACTCTGAATATCAAAAGCTGATAACCGCGAAAGCTTAAAATTTCGAAAACAAAACCTCCGAATAGCAACGCTTGGCCGTTTGCTCACCCATGCAAACTGAAACTTAAACATAGCAAACAAAACCACACCTCCTTAACCGTCACACCACCATCCAGCCACCAAATAACACAAAGCTGCAAGCATTTATGTGAACTAGTCTTATATGCACAACTGAAAGTAAATCGTAAACACAAAAGCAGCAAAACAGCACACAACGATTCTTCCAGTACAAAACATGAAACACACAAGCCCTACAAACTATTTCTTACATGGGGAGCTTCGCCCCCCCCCCACACTCCCCTACTTAAATATACCAACTCCGAGATCGTACCACAGTGGAGGTAGTATATTCACATGAAGCATTTCTCAGTGACGTCAGGGTGCATGAGTTTACGAAGGCCAACTATGAGAGTCCGGGGTTTCCATTTTAAAAGTTGTAAGCTTTTGAGGTTATCAGCATTCGATATTAAGCATTTGATGTTATGTCATTCAATGTTTGACCCATTCGATGTTATGATACAAACCTGGCCTACACAGATCGCCTCAAACTCTATCGTTGTACTTGGCGTCCTACAGATTATTGAGGAGTACACTATGCCAGGTATACAAAGGATCCTTTGAGCTTGTCTGATGGACCTTCGGCATATCTGCAAAACAAATAGCATCAGACCTTGCTGCCGACATAAATAGGACATGTCCAAGGGACAGGTATGTGTCTCAGAGACTACTCCTTCTTTGGAAGATGTGTTAGGAACAACTTTACATGTCTCAGTAGATGCAACAGACTTGGTTTTACACTTTTTTGGGTAGGACCTGAAGAGAAATGTTTATGTCTCTCATCCTATGCTTATACTCCTCCTTTAGAGATTTAGTAGAATCAGCAGAGATAATAGCCATGGTCTTTGGGATCTGACCTTGAGCTCAGTGGATCCAGCTTTGATGGTGAATCTGAGGAGCTCATCCCTGATTCTCACTTGGTGTTGAAGGCTTGTTGGCCCTGGGAAATAGCTTTTGAATAAAAAGTATTGTAACTTAGTCTTCCTGCCTGTTAATATATTTGGGCTGAGCAGTAGTTTCATGTCATGCCTAGAAGCATTGTTCTGTTCTTCAATGTGAAACAAACAATTCAGAATGACTGTCTTTTAGAAGGAGCTGGTTACCACACTTGCACTTCTTGAAAGTTATTTCCAACTCTAAATGAATGTACACCATGCATGAGGTTTGCACGGTGTGGAACAATATGTGATAAATATTGTTGTGAAGAAAGTTTGCTTTGTTAAAAATACTATTAATTGATTTAAAAAACCCACAACGTATTTATCATATGGTTGGGGTTAACTTGACATTTTTATTAAATTGCAGTGCATGCAGTGTCATAGAATGCACATAAAATAGATAGACTATATATAGAGAATCTATTACTAGAAAAAAACAGATGTAATATATGGAGTATGTAATTTTAAATACTGTATATAAATACTAAGGACTAGCTACAGAAAATTGCTTGTTATATGGCAAACATCTAAAAGTTCATTCTGAATAAATTCATCATAGAGGCTAAAGATTCATTCCCAATGTCTGTATTTCTTAGAAAGTATTCTGACAAACACTCATGCATTTCACAACCACTGTACATACAAGCTATTCAGTTTGATAGGATTATTTGCTTTCAGAATCTGTATTAGTAATTGGCTACGTTCCTGAAAATTGGAGAAGATAATCTATGGTCCAAATACGGAAGGCATGCGACACTAACAGTATAAATAACTACAGATTCTTCCACATCTGTAATAGATAGACGTTTTGAAAGTTGTATCATCCAACTACTGAAAAAAATTACAGATACATACATACAGTAAACGTGTCACAATATAAGTTTATAGAAATTAGGCCATGTCTTGCAAGCCTTATTGACATTTACAAGCCAGTCAGCCAGGCCATAGTTATCAGTATTCTTAACACTAAGTACATAGACTTGTCCAAGGATTCTTCTGATATTTATTTAATTAATTGGGCTGTATTCATTAAGGCACAATAATGGAAGCCAGATCCAGTGAGTGTGACTCAGCAGTAAGGAATTTGAAACTACATCTAGGTTTTGTAACCTTGGAGTTGGTTATATTAAGAGTGCATGGGGTAAAGCCCTCTGCTTCTGGAGTATAGAAAGCTTGCTTCCAAACTTTTGATCCTTTTGAGCTTTGATTGTTAAAGGAAAACAACGGGATATCAAATCAAATATCTCTACCTGATGTCTCTCTAAAATCCTGTTATGTGATACAGCCTCAAAAAAACATAACCGCAGCTTTAAAAAAAAATCCACTATTCTCTTTTACTGCTTAGGCTTCATACTTTTCCGTACTGTTTGACTTTCAGTTTTAAAACCAAGATGAAAACTGTCTAGTCGTCTCTTAAATAATGATGTCACATCTGCCATAGCTCTTGCTGAAGATCCTGGGAGGTTTCCTCCCCCAAAGTGACGTAAACACTGCCTTATTTGCATGCTGTACATAATCCCTGTGATCCCCCCATATTGTGATGTCAACACTGCCTTTCCCAGCCCACTGTTAACCTAATAAATGGACTAGGTGCTGTGTGGAACTCCTTTTCTGTGTTAGCAAATATGGTCGACTCTATTCATGTGAAGCACTTCTTCTTCACCAGCGTTTTGCTACTTCATAAGTAAGGTAAGTCTTATTACTTATTACTTCTTAATAGTGTATCCTAAATGTAATCTGTCCCTGTTTCTATGTATCCCTAGCCCTGATATTGTGTCCTCCCACCTTTTTAATTGCACAAGGGGATAAATGTATCTCCAAACACCATCATACTAGGTGACTTCAACTACCCGAATATAGACTGGGATCACTACTCAAGCCACAACACTCTAGCCCAAAGGTTCCTTGAGTTCATAAACTCAAATGCCATGGAACAACTAGTCACCATCCCCACAAGAGGAGAAAACATACTAGATCTCATCATCATGAACATGGGGTCACAATGTTCAACACCGGAAGTATTCCCCTCACTGGTGAGATCAGATCATAAGCTAATCTCACTGGAAGTCCACATCCCGCCCCCACCTGAGATAAAAAAGACCACAGTGAAGAACTTCTCAAAAGCCGACTTCACACTTCTAAAGACTAGTGTGGTCTCTTTTAAGGCCCCTGAGCCTGCAGAAACCATTACTAAAGCCGCTGAATCACTTACAAATGCCTTCTACCAGCACTTTCAGGACTGCATGGATCAGGCAATCCCAAACAAAACAAAGACTCTTTGTACCAAAGGCAAGCGTCCAGTCTGGTGGACCCCAGCCATAAACAAGCTCTACAACAAAAGGAGGAAGCTACTACAAGATAGAGCAAAATCCTTAAAAGGGAAGACACCTTTGATCATTATAAGCAAAAAACTAAGATCTCTCATAAAATCATCCAAGGCAAATTTTGAGAGAAAAGTCGCTAAGGACTCAAAAGACAATCATAAGGCCTTCTTTAGCTATGTTAGAAACCTGGGAGGAAACTCCCAGATATGCTCAGAATTAGTTCAAAATGATGTAAAAATCACTGAACCTACAGACATTGCCAACATACTGGCCGACAGGTTCAGTGCAAACTTCTCAAAAAGCCCCTCCCCCCCAAAAGGAGAGATATCTATACCAGAGGATTGTAGCCCCCCAAAAATCTCTAACGCTCAGGTGAGAACTGCTCTCTCCAAGGTGAAAAACACAGCATCCATGGGACCAGATGATGTCCCCGGTTGTGTGCTACACAAACTCAATGAGGAATTAAACCCGCAGTTAGGGCAGCTGTTTAATCTTAGCCTCACCTCAGGATACGTACCCAAGGAGTGGCGTACGGCAACTGTGGTCCCACTTCACAAAGGCGGTGCCTCCACTGACCCTGGAAATTACCATCCCATCAGCTTGACAAGCCTGATCTGCAAAGCTATGGAGAGGATCATAATGGAACTCATAAATAAAGACATAGGGGACTTGCAGACTTTGGCTCCAACCCAGTTTGGATTTGTCAAAGGCAGATCATGCCTTTTAAACTTGGTTGACTTTTTCGAAACAGTCACCAAGGCCATTGATGAGGGAAAGGTAGTCCACACAGCCTACCTCGACCTGGCAAAGGCTTTCAACACAATACCCCACTCAGGTATCATTGAAAAACTCATCAGCTTAAATGTAAACCCATACGTCACAAGATGGGTTGCAAACTGGCTAAGTGACAGAACCCACAGGGTCAGAGTTGCTGGCGCCATGTCAGACTCAAAGCCTGTCACAAGTGGTGTCCCACAGGGCTCAATCCTGGGCCCACTCTTGTTCGGCATCTACTTTTCAGAAGTACAAGCAAACACAGGAGGGCTATGGCTGACTAAGTTTGCAGATGACTGCAAACTGGGCGCCATAGTCGAAAACACATCTGACACAGATATCCTTCAGAAGGGTCTCATAGAAACGGATAACTGGTGCCAGAGCCATGGCCTAAAGTTAAACGCCAAAAAATGCATAGTCATACCCTTCAGGAAAAACAAGGTTACCCCCAGCTACCATATAGGTGGCAACCCACTAAGCACAGAAGAGGTTATCAGGGATTTGGGGACCCAGGTTGACAGTAACCTTTCGTTTGACACTCACGTTGCCAAAGTAGTTAGGAAGACCTTCTACATTGCCCACCTGATCATGAAGGGATTTACATCTAGATCAAGGGAAGTCATCGTCCCCCTGTACTCGTCACTCATCAGACCAATGATTGAGTACAATGCCCCATTCGGAATGTATCTGACCCGACACCTGCAGCAACTGGAAAGGCCCCAAAAGTTCCTCACCAAAAGGATAAAGGGTCTCAAAAATATGTCTTACGCTGCCCGACTGAAGGAACTCCAGCTCTATTCAGTCGCTTACCGTCTGCTCAGAGGTGACCTGTGCCTGACATACAAGGCCATGTCCAACCCGGAATTGATGAACATGCTTCACCTCAAAAAATCTAGATCCCTCAGAACTACAAGGGCGGGAGACTTAAACCTTGACATGGTTATTAATAGAACGTGCTGGAGGGACAGATTCATCACCCAGAGACTCCCTATGCTGTGGAATAAAATCCCGGTACATGTGAGGCAGAGCACCTCGCTGGCCTTGTTCAAGAGAAATCTTGACCAATGGATGGGAGATCGCAGATATACCCCAGGGATTACCTCAGTGTCACTGCTAGATAGAGGCACAACAAAAAAATGGGCATAGTATCCCTCAAAATAAAGGGATGGCGAAAGCCACAAAACTCTGGGCTAAGCTTATAAATACCCTGGGGCAGATAGCCTAGTATGAACCTATGAACCTATGAACCTATTAGTGGAGTTAATCTTTTTCTGTTTGTAAGGGTGCCACGTGCTTCCCTTTCACAGCTGCATTTTTAGCTTAGCCTACTTATTTTCATTTTGATCCAGGGTTTATATTTCCCCGGTTATGTTTAATGTTGGCGTCTTTTGTATTCTTGAGTCGGCCTGTGTTTCTGTGCTTGCTGCCTTTGGGTTTCCTTCTGAAGTAAGTGTATTGCTGCTTGTAGCAATTGTATTACTGTCTAGTGTTTTTAGTTGCTTGCTGGTGTTTTTTAAAAACTATGCTGTATTTGTAGCTATATTTGGTTTTCTTTAGTTGATGCCTTGTGCTTCGCGATTGTGGTTGCTGGTGTGTTTTTTTTAAAAACCTTGCTGTATTTGTAGCTGTATTTGGTTTTCTTTAGTTTGTTGATGCCCCGTGCTTCGCGATTGCATGCTGCAGATGTTTTGTAATGTTTTCTGCTGTTTGTTTCTGTTGTTCAGCTTCGCGTTTCAGTATTGTCATGTTTTTTTATTTTTTTTTTAATATTAGTAATCCGTTTTATTGGTTATGCTGCTGGGCTTGCTCCATTTTAGTGTGTGTGCCATCAAACCTGCTACCTGCTTGAAACTTTGCCACAGCTGAATAATACCTTTTTTTTTTCCGTTAGCTGGGTAATGAAATTATTTTAATGTGGACGCTGGAGCCATTAGGCATAAAACTTATTTATTGAGTAATTCTGCAGCCTGTAAACATACTTATGAATAGTCAGCAAGAGAGTGGTAGTAGTCCAGGGGTGGTTTCTGCAGCTATACTTGTTTCATGCAACTAGGCAAAGTGCATTTCTGGGTTCCCATGTAAGATTATTATAGCAGGTAAATATACAGTGATGTAGGCAATATAGAGGTTCAACATTTTGTCCATCAGTATGTGTCCATAGTTTAGAAGTAGCCTCAGATACTTCACAATGCTCAGTTACACATAGAGCGCAGGTTCTTGTAAGATTAATGTCACGGTTGCTATGATATTCTTTGACCCTCCGTGTTGTTTTGTTTTTAAATTAATGAAAAACGTAAGGGAAATAAGAGAGAAATAGAAGATAGATGGGAAAGGAAATGAGGAATTTTGCTGCTTGTACAAGCACAGCATCTTAGTCATTGTAAAGCTGCTAAGCAGCATGCCTTGAGTGAGAGTTGCTGCCAATTCCTATTGAAATAATGGAATTGGCATGGCATATATTTTTTTGACTTTGTTATAAAGTTTGGTAGACAAAATACTATTTCTTTAGTCTGCAAAGTGATATTCTGCCTGTTAATATAACATTTTGTGAGTGAGTATAGCACACAAGCCACTGAGAAGCAAAGTCTGATAAAATCTCTAAGGCTGGTAAGCTTTTCTGATCTCAGTTTTCTGGTAGTGAAGTACATGCCTTGCAACCATTTTGTTTTTGTGGACAAGGATAGCACTATCATGGTAGGGGCTCTGAGTGAGAAGAAATAAAATAGGAGGAGGAACTTGCTAAAAAATACAGGTAACATATGTAGTGCCTTCAGCTGGAGGCCTTCTAATGTCCATAGGATACAACAAGGGGCAAGTGTGTGTGTGTGAATGCAAGCAAGCGGCAAGTGTGTGTGCGTGTGTGTGTGTATGTGACCTAAAAGCAAGGGGGCAAGTGTGCGTGTGACCGCAAGCAAGGGGGCAATTGTGTGTGTGACACCGCAAGCAAGGGGGCAATTGTGTGTTTGACCACAAGCAAGGGGGCAATTGTGTGTGTGTGTGTGTGTGTGTGTGTGTGTGTGTGTGTGTATGTGTGTGTGTGTGTGTGTGTGTGTTTGACCAAGCAAGGGGAAATTGTGTGTGTGTGTGAGACTGAAAGCAAGGGGCAATTGTGTGTGTGTGAGACTGAAAGCAAGGGGAAATTGTGTGTGTGAGACTGCAAGCAAGGGGGCATGTGTGTGTGACTGCAAGCAAGCGGGCAAGTGTGTGTGTGACTGCAAGCAAGGGGGCAAGTGTGTGTGAGACTGCAAGCAAGGGGGCAAGTGTGTGTGTGTGTGTGAGACTACAAGCAAGGGGGCAAGTGTGTGTGTGAGACTGCAAGCAAGGGGGCAAGTGTGTGTGTGAGACTGCAAGCAAGGGGGCAAGTGTGTGTGTGAGACTGCAAACAAGGGGGCAAATGTGTGTGTGACTGCAAGCAAGGGCCAAGTGTGTGTGTATGTGACTGCAAGCAAGGGCCAAGTGTGTGTGTGACTGCAAGCAAGGGGGAAATTTTGCCTCTTTCAAGATTTCTTGTGCTGTGAAGTTCATAGATACAACTGATTGTATGGGAGCTGAGAGATGCAGGGCTGCAACAATTATTAGTGCTGCTTATGTCTGCTTGCTTTGCTAATATCACAACAGGTTGTTTGCTTTTGATGCAGAAGGCTGTGGTTTCTACTCACATAGATGCATTTGTGAAACTGTACTGCATTGCAAATGGGGTGGATGATGCACTTTCTGGTGAAGAAGATTGTCATCCATTCCTACTGCAGTATTACCAGCTTATTGTTCTTGTGTAAGATAAGTAAATTATTCAAAAAGGGCAACTATGACATTATTTGTTGATGACATGACTTATCTAATTTTTGGCTAGCAGCAACCGCTTCATTAGTTACAGATCGCTTTAATGTGGAATTATTTACAGGACGTTTACTGCTTCAGGAACTGTGTGTATGTGCTGATACTGGTGGACTGTAGAAGTCTGACTACACTTGTGATGGAAATATTCAGAATTGGGCAGTATTGTCATTATTGGTGCATGCATTTTGTTGCACTGTTTTCAGGAAAAATGTTTGAAACAGTAAATATAAAACACCCACTAAAACTGGACTGCATTGTACAAGGAATATAATTATATACAATCAGGAAGGTGTATTCAACAACATGTGCATTTCTCGTGTGCAAAGGGTCTGAGAATTTTAAAATATCACTATCCGAAAGTGAAACTTAGACTGCCACTGGCTACATGTGTTATCTTTGAATGTCTGTTTCAGTGCTGTTGCAATGTCCAGATTCTGACTGCAAGCAAGGTGTGTGTGTGTGTGTGTGTCCGCAAGTGTGTGTGTGTGTGTGTGTGTGTGTGTGTGTGTGTGTGTGTGTGTGTGTGTGTGTGTGTGTGTGTGTGTGTGTGTGTGCCTGTGTGTGTGTCCACTTAGGGCAAGTGTGTGCGTGTGTGTGTGACTGCAAGCAAGGGGTAATAGTGTGTGTGTGTGTGACTACAAGCAAGGGGCAAGAGTGTGTGACTGCAAGCAAGGGGCAAGAGTGTGTGTGGGGACTGCAAGCAAAGGGCAAGAGTGCATGTGTGACTGCAAAAGGGGCAAGAGTCGTGTGTGACTGCAAGCAAGGGCAAGAGTGTGCTGATGACTGCAAGCAAGGGGCAAGAGTGTGTGTGTGTGTGTGTGTGTGTGTGTGTGTGTGTGTGTGTGTGTGTGTGTGTGTGTGTGTGTGTGTGTGTGACTGCAAGCAAGGGGGCAAGAATGTGTGTGACTGCAAGCAAGGCTTCTTATTTTTGGATTGTTAGTCTCAATTTTTGTGGTTTTCAGTCAAACTCTTTTGGAATAAAGTCACTAAATGAGACACTGAGTTTCAGCCTTCATAACCTTCAGAAAAATGCATGCTAAAGCAAGACCTGTTATTCGATCAGCTCTCTCAGTTTATACAAGATCAATTTTTTGTATTGTTTTGATGTCCCCCACAAATATTTTGCCTTGTCCAGATTTCCTGCATTAACAGGTTGCTAGGTACATGCAAATAAATTGCTTTTTTAGAATATTGTCCTTTGAAATTTCTGCTTTTGACAAGTCCAGGAAGAGAACAGAAGATTTTTTTTGTTGTTGCGGTTTTGATTAACTGTGTCAGTAAAGGAAAGGAGTGCGGTGGTTGTACTATGGTGGGGTCTGAAACCATGTTGAGACTTGGTCAATAGGTTGTTTAGGGTAATATAGTGAAGAAGTTGTTTATGAACACATCTTTCCATGATTTTGGCTATTGGAGACAATATTGCTATTGGTCTGTAGTTCGATGGTTCAGTAGAAGAGCCACCCTTGTGGAGTGGTATGACATAGGATATTTTCCAGATAGAGGGGATTGTGGCCTCAGTGATGGTTCGATTAATCAGAATAGAGATGGGATAGGCTATTACATCTGCTGCTATTTGCAGGTATTCTGCTGGGAGTCGATCTGCAGAGAGGATAGTTGGTTTAAGTTTTTCAGTAAGGTTCTAATGTAGGATGTGGATATGGGTTGAAAAATTAAAGAAGGGAATGATTCTTCTAAAACATTTTTAAGGAGAGGAAGGGAGGTAGTTGATTGGCTAGTGACTGTATAGTCTCAGTAAAGAAGGAGTTAAAAGTATTGGCTACTTCTTCTGGGTTTTACCAATAAGTGTCTCAGGGTAGGGGTTGACGATTTCCCTGTATGGAGAAGATTATTTAACCCTGCCCAGAACTTCTAAGGGTTATTCTGGTGTTTATCTTGGACGTGACAGAAGTAGTTCTTTTTGTCCAGGGTAATGGCTTTTTTCGTATCATTCCTAAGCTGCTGGAATTTAATGCGATCTAGAGGTACCTTAGTAGCGCGCCATATATCCCAGGCCTTGTCTCTAAGTTTAATTTTGGATTTGGTTTCTCTGGTTAACCAGGGTGCTATCCGGACTTTAGTTCTGACTACTCTGTTAGGTGCATGAAAGTCCAGAATATTAAGGAATGTGTCAGTAAAGAGTGCCACATTCGGTTGCTATGATATTCTTTGACCCTCCGTGTTGTTTTGTTTTTAAATTAATGAAAAACGTAAGGGAAATAAGAGAGAAATAGAAGATAGATGGGAAAGGAAATGAGGAATTTTGTTGCTTGTACAAGCACAGCAACTTAGTCATTGTAAAGCTGCTAAGCAGCATGCCTTGAGTGAGAGTTGCTGCCAATTCCTATTGAAATAATGGAATTGGCATGGCATATATTTTTTGACTTTGTTATAAAGTTTGGTAGACAAAATACTATTTCTTTAGTCTGCAAAGTGATATTCTGCCTGTTAATATAACATTTTGTGAGTGAGTATAGCACACAAGCCACTGAGAAGCAAAGTCTGATAAAATCTCTAAGGCTGGTAAGCTTTTCTGATCTCAGTTTTCTGGTAGTGAAGTACATGCCTTGCAACCATTTTGTTTTTGTGGACAGGGATAGCACTATCATGGTAGGGGCTCTGAGTGAGAAGAAATAAAATAGGAGGAGGAACTTGCTAAAAAATACAGGTAACATATGTAGTGCCTTCAGCTGGAGGCCTTCTAATGTCCATAGGATACAAGGGCAAGTGTGTGTGTGTGTGTGTGTGTGTGTGTGTGTGAATGCAAGCAAGCGGCAAGTGTGTGTGCGTGTGTGTGTGTATGTGACCTAAAAGCAAGGGGCAAGTGTGTGTGACCGCAAGCAAGGGGGCAATTGTGTGTGTGACACCGCAAGCAAGGGGCAGTGTGTGTTTGACCACAAGCAAGGGGCAATTGTGTGTGTGTGTGTGTGTGTGTGTGTGTGTGTGTGTGTGTGTTTGACCGCAAGCAAGTGTGTGTGTGTGTGTGTGAGACTGAAAGCAAGGGGGCAATTGTGTGTGTGTGAGACTGAAAGCAAGGGGGAAATTGTGTGTGTGTGAGACTGAAAGCAAGGGGGAAATTGTGTGTGTGTGAGACTGCAAGCAAGGGGCAATTGTGTGTGTGTGAGACTGCAAGCAAGGGGCAAGTGTGTGTGTGAGACTACAAGCAAGGGGCAAGTGTGTGTGTGAGACTACAAGCAAGGGGCAAGTGTGTGTGTGTGTGTGAGACTACAAGCAAGGGGCAAGTGTGTGTGTGAGACTGCAAGCAAGGGGGCAAGTGTGTGTGTGAGACTGCAAGCAAGGGGGCAAGTGTGTGTGTGAGACTGCAAACAAGGGGGCAAATGTGTGTGTGCAAGGTGTGTGTGACTGCAAGCAAGGGCCAAGTGTGTGTGTATGTGACTGCAAGCAAGGGCCAAGTGTGTGTGTGACTGCAAGCAAGGGGGAAATTTTGCCTCTTTCAAGATTTCTTGTGCTGTGAAGTTCATAGATACAACTGATTGTATGGGAGCTGAGAGATGCAGGGCTGCAACAATTATTAGTGCTGCTTATGTCTGCTTGCTTTGCTAATATCACAACAGGTTGTTTGCTTTTGATGCAGAAGGCTGTGGTTTCTACTCACATAGATGCATTTGTGAAACTGTACTGCATTGCAAATGGGGTGGATGATGCACTCCTTTCTGGTGAAGAAGATTGTCATCCATTCCCTACTGCAGTATTACCAGCTTATTGTTCTTGTGTAAGATAAGTAAATTATTCAAAAAGGGCAACTATGACATTATTTGTTGATGACATGACTTATCTAATTTTTGGCTAGCAGCAACCGCTTCATTAGTTACAGATCGCTTTAATGTGGAATTATTTACAGGACGTTTACTGCTTCAGGAACTGTGTGTATGTGCTGATACTGGTGGACTGTAGAAGTCTGACTACACTTGTGATGGAAATATTCAGAATTGGGCAGTATTGTCATTATTGGTGCATGCATTTTGTTGCACTGTTTTCAGGAAAAATGTTTGAAACAGTAAATATAAAACACCCACTAAAACTGGACTGCATTGTACAAGGAATATAATTATATACAATCAGGAAGGTGTATTCAACAACATGTGCATTTCTCGTGTGCAAAGGGTCTGAGAATTTTAAAATATCACTAACCGAAAGTGAAACTTAGACTGCCACTGGCTACATGTGTTATCTTTGAATGTCTGTTTCAGTGCTGTTGCAATGTCCAGATTCTGACTGCAAGCAAGGTGTGTGTGTGTGTGTGTGTCCGCAAGTGTGTGTGTGTGTGTGTGTGTGTGTGTGTGTGTGTGTGTGTGTGTGTGTGTGTGTGTGTGTGTGACTGCAAGCAAGTGTAATGTGTGCGTGTGTGTGTGACTGCAAGCAAGCCGCAAGAGTGTGTGTGAGTGAACGCACGCAAGGGGCAAGAGTGTGTGAGTGAACGCACGCAAGGGGCAAGAGTGTGTGAGTGAACGCACGCAAGGGGCAAGAGTGTGTGGGGACTGCAAGCAAGGGGCAAGAGTGCATGTGTGACTGCAAGCAAGGGGGCAAGAGTGCGTGTGTGACTGCAAGCAAGGGGGTAAGAGTGTGTGACTGCAAGCAAGGGGCAAGTGTGTGCGTGTGACTGCAAGCAAGGGGGCAAGAGTGTGTGTGTGTGTGTGTGTGTGTGTGTGTGTGTGTGTGTGTGTGTGTGTGTGTGTGTGTGTGTGTGTGTGACTGCAAGCAAGGGGGCAAGAGTGTGTGTGACTGCAAGCAAGGCTTCTTATTTTTGGATTGTTAGTCTCAATTTTTGTGGTTTTCAGTCAAACTCTTTTGGAATAAAGTCACTAAATGAGACACTGAGTTTCAGCCTTCATAACCTTCAGAAAAATGCATGCTAAAGCAAGACCTGTTATTCGATCAGCTCTCTCAGTTTATACAAGATCAATTTTTTGTACTGTTTTGATGTCCCTCCACATATATTTTGCCTTGTCCAGATTTCCTGCATTAACAGGTTGCTAGGTACATGCAAATAAATTGCTTTTTTAGAATTAGGCATATCCCAACCTCTCAACTGTCCCTGAACTTGGCTCAAAATGTTGCTCTTCCCCTAATAATCCCTCCCCAGAAATTGCTATTTTGGAAGAAAACATGGAGGGTTTACCATTAACTGTAATAATCCAGTTAGGGATAACTTTCATTTCATAAATGCATGTTTTTTTTATTTTGTCAGATGCTCAAGTTAGTAGTACTAATATTAAAAGGAGCCCCTTCTTTGACAGGTTACCAGCTGTATTGTGTGGCTATTATCTTTTTGAATCAAAATTTTTTTTTTTTTTTTTTTTGGGACAATTGCTGCCAAATCATTAGAGACTGAAGAATGAAATCAATGACAGACATTTAAGTTTCAGATTTCATACCCTTTTGAAAATTCATACTAATGCAAGATCTACTATTTCATAATCTTTCCTAATTTGATAGGAGCAATAATCCTACTTCTATTTATTTATTTATATTTGTTGACCGGGAGTGTCAGACTGGAAGTAGGTCTATTTTCAGCGTAGGCCCGGGGAGAAAAGCTCCACAGTAAAATAGACAGTAGTTACATTGGATTATAGTGATTAACAATTTAACATAGCACTTACTTACAACATATTTACAGATGAAGAACATAGTACATCAGTAGACAAATAGAATCTTTATCTGTGAAGTACATAACAGACATTAACAAATGTTACAATGAGAAGTTCCTGCTGTATAATAAGTACTAGGCTTATGAGCATCTGAGCTTGCTATAATCAAGGTAGTTAGTGGAGTGGAAAGAAAGGTAGTGGTTGGATGGGGTGGATGATATTAGACTGGGAGTTGCAAGGGCATAGCCAGCATGTTTTAGTTGCGCTTTTAGTAAAGTTTTGAAGTGGGTGCATGATGGTACGGAGGTAATTGTGGGTGTTAGCTATTTAAACAGGAAGGGAAAATAAGTGGCAGATTGCTTTGCAAAGCAGGGATTATTGCCAGTGCTATGTAGCTTGGTTTTAAATTTGACAGGAGTAGTGCAACAAAAAAGTTCTCCCTCTGTAAGGAGGAAAAGGCTGACAAGCAAACAATACATTACTCTGGTCACCTGCTGTGACAAGCTGTCAATCACATGCAGATAATGGGTCAAATTACCCTTGGCTCTTTGACAGCTAGGGAAGGTAGGTGTGAAGTGGGAGGGGAGATTCCTTGAAGAGCTAGATTTCAGCCTTCACAAAATAAAGCAATTTAGCATTTCTAAGATGAAAGAGCTAGAAAATGCACCTTTCAGTTCTGTTCTGTGGCATTTGCACTGCTTGTGTTTTAAGTGGTCATTGAAAAAGGATAACATTTTAACCAAAAGTAGGGGATTTTAAGACTGCAGTGAATGCCTGTTAAGTCAATGAAGTGACAGCAGCTTAAGGCAAAACGTGGCAGATCTGATGCAATTTTTTGGAGACAAATAATGCATTCTGGGATACTTAGAGGCAGAGTAAACAGTCTGAATTTTTTCAATATGCCAGACCCCATGTGGTCAGAGTCAGAAATTGCATCTAAAAATATCTAAAAAGCTCAAAATAGTCTCAGAGTGCTATTAAAATGTAGGAAACATCAAACCATGATGAAATTAATATGTTTTTTGAGTCTGAGGGCGCGGTTGTCCTTTAAGTTGGGCTCACATTATTTGTTCTTAATGAAACTGGATGTGATTATATGTACTACAACCCTTTTGACTTCATATTGTAAACAGGTAAAATCACATAGCTTTAAACTCATATAGACTTAACCCATATATTTTATACACAGATACAGATTTACTTGAAAGCAGGCAAAAATGAGTCCAAATCCTTGGACACTGCTCAGAAATGCTTACTATTTGAAGTACTGTCTCACAAGAAACTGTCCCATTTTATCCAGCTGTCTCTTTATACTTTCCCAACATCGGAACACTCTAAGCTGCTGAAGTACACATACAGAAATAACACTGGTGTATTTTTTTATATCTGACAGATTTTGGGCAAACAAACTTATGACAAAGCATTGACTACAGCCAAGCAACTAAATATGGTCTGTCATTCCAAACAAATGCTCAGTTTCAGTACAGTGATGAACTCTGGGATGTAGGCATAATAATTCGGAACACAATCAACTTCTTGTCGAATGCTATGACCGTCAAAAATAAGGCAAACTGATTCATTAACTAATTTTAAGTCCATTTTCTCAAGCAATTCTGGAGTACTGATCAAATCATATAAATGCTGTTAGACCAGTAATTGAATATAACTCTAGATCTGATAAGAAGTTTGCCTTCTGTAATCAGCAACACTTGTGTATCAGCATCAGAACAGCTTAGCCAATGAAATTCTCCCTTGCTGTCGGAACCCTAACCATACACATCATGCATGCTACATGCCACACTTTTCAATTTTTCTTTGCCATGGTCAGTAATCAGCTCAGATGAGATGGTCCTGGACTGCCACTTTGAATTTTGGCTTTTCCCCTTTAATTCAATATTTGTGTGTTGTTTGAGTACTTATTAGCACTTCTTTATCTAATGTTTCTCTTTCTTTGTATTATTTTTGGTCACAACAGGTTAGTATTTTCCACCTCTTCCTGTCAGAACTTATTTTTTACTTCCTGCACAAGTGAATGTAAGCCTGCAGTCTCAAAATGTAGTAGACTTGATTTAGAAGGTCTACCTCTGTTTGGGCTGCTCTGATGGCCAATACACACACACTTTGTTTAAATTGTCTAGGTAAGAATCATAATACCTTTAGGTGTTCTCTCTCTATAGTGTTCACACACACACACACACACACACACACACACACACACACACACACACACACACACACACACACTCTGTTTAAATTGTTTAGGTAAGAATCAGAATACCTTTAGGTGTTCTCTCTGTATAGTGTTCAATCAGGCTATGATACAGTGATGTCTTGAGAAAAAGAGTGCACCTAACTTTCACAAACATTACCCGTTTTCCAGTCTGATACAGTCAGGGAAGCCACCTTGCACCTCCCAACAAACTGTCAAAAACCTTACCAGAAACACACTCCATCTAAGATAGCTGTTTACAAATTACTCCCTCGCTATAGTTAAGTTAAATACGTTTTTTTCCTAAAAAGGGTTCTTCATCTTCTTAGCCTCTGCCAATTACTATGGCAGATTCTTGTATGCCAGAACTGACAATTACATTGTGTTTGATTCTTCATGCTCAGTCATGCTTCTCTCTCTAGTGGTAGTTGAAACCACAACTTCAGTGCTTCAATGGTTCATGCTCAGGCAGTAAACACCATGCCTGTTATGCCATGGTCTATGTGTCCGCCAGTTGTTCATGTGATTAGCTATGGGAAACTGGACAAAACCTTTCTTAAAGTTAAAAGCTGCATGTTGGGAGTTCCCCTGCATTCTCTGATCTCACACACAGATGGCTTGCATCTTCATCTAGAGATATTATTTGCTTTTTTTACCCATAAGTCCATCACTGGTACCTGTATTTTCTCAGCTATCACATTTTATTCAGATGCTGATGTGTATGCCCTTACATTACTGTTGGAATCAGTCCATGTGATTCAAGTCCCATTCTAGCTAGTGTCAGTTTTGCTGACACTGTTAATGGTGCAAGCACCAGTTTCTGTCAGTACTGGTCCTTTTGATACCAATTCTCTAATGTCAAGTTTTCCAGTATTAGTACAGCTACCAGGGTGTCAAATGTCAAATCTGTAGACTCCATACCATGTGATGTCCTCAGCATCAGCTTTTCTCACATTAATGCTTTTAATTTTGGCAGCTAATTTTGTGCTCTCTGCTTATTCATAAAGGGCATTTAAAACCATAGGAGACTTTCCACAACGACAGCTTCTTTTTGTTTAATTTCCCAAGTCTTTTGGACCTCTAATACCATGATAGGAATGGACCCCATTCCTAAGTCAGAGTATGATTAAAGTGCATTTATTTATTTATTTAACATTTGTTGACCGGGAAAATCCGACTAGGTTCCACAGAGCCTGTTTCCAGCGGAGGCCCGGGGAGAAATGCTCCAGATGCATGTCTTTGGAATGTGGGAGGAAACCGGAGTACCCAGAGGAAACCCACACGAACACAGGGAGAACATGCAAACTCCACACAGAAGGCACCCCAGCCAAGAAGTGAACCGGAGAACCTCTTGCTGTGAGGTGACAATGTTAACCGCTGCACCACTGCACCGTATTAAGTTAGTATTGTTTCAATCTTTGATGCTAGCCAGAAGTGCTCTTCACAGCACCCTCAATGTGCCCAGTAATGACTCCTTCTGCAATTCTTACAGAGTTACATGCATCGGTAACATATCTAAATACAATTGCAGATTTTTGTAAGACCCATTGTTCCTACTACTATTGGAACTGTCTGTGTATCCTTCTAACACAATGTCCTCATTTCTGCCAGCAAATCCTGGTATTTTATGACTGTCTGTCCTCCGTACTTAAGACACTATAGTCACTGGGTGTAACACTTCAGTGATTAATGCTATACCTTTGTCTTCTTTTCATGGATGACTATATCTGGTTTAATCACGTCTATTTTTGAACTGTTGATAATGGGTGATCCCATGTGATATAAACTTAATTTTCTATAATGCTCTCTGGCTCATGTTTCCAGTGTTTTTCAGCTACTTCAGTATTATGTTTGCACAATCCTCAATGCAACACTCTTACCACATTATCATTCCTTTCAGTATACAGTGCTTCTGACATTAGTATATCACAATCAGCAATAAAATGTTCAACTGTTTCCAATTCTGTTTTACAAAATTTACAATTGTCTGTTTCTCCCAGATGTTCAATGGTCTTTGTAAACTAGTGTGTCCACTATGTTGGGCCACCAATATTAACCTTTTGTTTTTGGGTTTAAAGACACCTCTCCTTAACCATCCCTGTGTTCAGTCTTGAACAACCATAGGTTGTTCCAAGGGTTTTCTATACTTGCAACTATATTATATATTTTCCGCAATGCTTGCTTTCTCATCTGATCTTTCACCTTATATTCTTTCTTTTTTGGCACATTCAGTTGCTGCCTGATTTGTATCTACTTCTAGTTTGATTTCCATTCCCACTTGACACTGATATTCTTCTGCTAAACTAAGCAGAAGTCATCTTAGACTTATTCTCCTCATGTTTCCAAACTTTCACTACATCTGGATCTTGTGAGGTCAGCAGATATGTATGCAGATCTATACTTGTAACCAATTTTGAAGAGGCCCATACCACCTTCATAATGAGGAATATATAATTTTAATGTACACTGATTCTTATAAATCATTTGAAGAGCATGAAGCATCCTTCTTTTCTTGTCCAACCTATCCAACATCTTTTGGAGCCAGTCATTCACTCCAAAATTGTAAGTTAGGACAGCAAGAGCTTCAGCTTTCTTGTTTTAAAGGTTGCTTTTGCACATTTATCCATACCAAATGACATTCTTATATTATCTGAAAAAGTTTTGACCACTTGCAGTTGTGCTTTCAGTTCCACATCTGATGAACTATACAGTTTTAAATCTTCTACAAAAAGAAGATGAGAAGTTTGTTTTCTGGGAGCCACATTGTAGCCCAAGCCTAATCTGTTAAGTAGACAGCTTAATGGGTTAAGAGCAAGACAAAAGATCAGCGGTTCATAGGTAGGTACTAGGCTATTGGCCCTAGGGCCTATATAAGCCTAGCCAAAAAGGTCGCCACCCAAGAAAATTATTTTCCTGTGCCTCTGTCGAGCAGAGCTACAGAAGTGATCCTCAGGGTGAATTTCCCATTTCCCATCCAATCATCAAGATTTTTTCTTGAATAGTGCTAATCAGGAGCTTTGTTTGATATAGATAAGTAGTTTGTTCTGGAGTATGGGAAGTCTTTGGGATAGGAATCTATTCCCCCAGCATGTTCTGTTTATTGTGGTGACAATGTTTAGGTCCCTAGAGCGTGTAGCTTGGAGGGATTGGGATTTCTTTAAGTGGAACATGTCCAACAGCTCTGGGTTTGACATAGCTTTGTATGTTAGGCAGAGATCGCATCTGAGTAGGTAATATGTGACGGAGTAAAGCTGGAGTTTTTTGAGACAGTCTTCATAGGGCATCTGTTTGAGGCCTGCAATCTTCTTTGCGAGGTATTTCTTTGGCCTTTCCAGTTGTTGTGGATGCCTTGTGAGGTACATACCAAAAGGGGCATTGTACTCTATAATGAGTGTAATGAGCGATTAGTAGAGGGGAACGATTACCTCTTTTTTCCCACATGAGAAACGTTTTGCGATGAGATGTGCCACATAGAAAGCTTTCCTGACTACTGTGGCAATGTGATTATCAAAAAAGAGACTACTGTCCACCTGTGTCCCAAGGACTCATCACACATTTGGTGTTAAGTAGACTACCACCTATGTGGTAGTTCATGGGTACAGATTTTACCAAAAGGGATGACAATGCACTTTTTGGCATTGAACATGAGGCCATGGCTTTGACACCAGACATCTGTCTCAGTGAGGCCCTTTTGTAGGATGTCCACATCGTTAGGAGTTTTGATTAATGCTCCTAGTGTGCAGTCATCTGCAAACTTCATTAGCCAAAGACCTTCTGTGTTAGCCTGTACTTCAAAGAAGTAGATACCAAACAGGAGAGGACCCAGGACTGAACCCTGTGGTACTCCACTTGTCATTGGTCTGACGTCGGGCTTGGAGTCTGCTACTTTCACAGTGAGGGTTCTGTCAGTGAGCCAGTTGGCAACCCATCCTGTGACATGGAGATTTATACCTAGTTTAGTAAGTTTATCTATAACTCCAGTGTGGGGGGTGGTGTTGAAAGCCTTGGTGAGACCTAGATAGGCTGTGTGAACCACCTTACCTTCATCTACAGCTTTGGTGACTGCTTCAAAGTAGTCTATCGGGAGACATGATCTGCCTTTTAAAAACCCAAACTGGGTGGGGTCTAGAGTTTGGAGATTACCAATATCTTTGATTATAAGTTCCGTGATGATATGTTCCATGGCCTTGCAGACCAGGCTCATCAGGCTAATGGGGTGGATATTCCCAGGGTCTGTGGTGGCTCCCCCTTTGTGGAGTGAGATAACTGTTGCTGTGCGCCATTCACTGGGCACAAAGTCTGAGGTGAAGCTATGATTGAACATGGTACTTGGGTGGTGTGCCAGTTCATTCTGTAGTTCATGTAGAATGTAGCCTGATATGTTACCATCTCCCATGGATGCTTTGGAGAGTGTTGCTTTTACCTGTGCAGCAGTGATTACAGGAACTTTGCATTCTTCCAGTATAGATATGGGCCCTTTAGGGGGTGAGAGGGGGGTAACATTAGCACTGAACCTATATGCCAGGATGTTGGCAATACCAGTTGGTTCTGTATATTTAGTGCCATTGTGCTGTAACTGAGCAGATCTGAGTATTGCCATTGAGATTCTTGACATAGCTATAGAATGTTTTGTGGGTTGTTGTGTCTTTTGGCTTTTCCCGGTTAGGGGTCACCACAGTGGAACTCCAGTCTGCTAATGATTGGCAGTAGATTTTTATGTGTCAAGTTGCCAGCCTTGACACACAACCTTCAACAAAGGTACGCCCATTCAAGCATGTCTCCACACAGAAGACACTCTAGCTGAGAATCGAACAGGACAACATCTTACTGTGAGGTGACAATGCTACCGCGGCACCACCACCGCAGTAGAATGCTTTGTGGGTGTCTTTAGAAATAGTGGAAATTTTTTTTTTATAGCTAGTTTTGGAGGATTTTATGAGGGATCTCAGCTTCTTACTGAGGCTGGCCAGGGAGTTCCTTCAATCATGGGATTTTACTCTTTTTTGCAGCAGTTTCTTTCTTCTGTTGTAGTTTGTTTATGGCAGGGCACCACCAGATTGGCTTCCTTTTTTTGGAGGATAGCATCTTGGTTCTGGTACGGATAGTATGATCCACGCACTTGTGTAAGTGCTTATAAAGTGCATTTGTGTAGGATTCAGCAGTCATACCTCTATTGTCCATCTTCATGGGTGTTGTGAAGTTTGCCACTTCTGTCTTAAGAAGTGTGAAGTTGGCTTTGGAGAAATTTTTTAAGGTGGCTTCCCTAATGGGGGTTGGGGGCAGGATGTGGATGTCTAGGGTGATTAGCTTGTGGTCGGATCTGCCCAGCGAGGAATCGACCTCTGGTGTGGAACACTTCTCGCCCATGTTGGTAATGACCAGGTCTAGGATATTGCTGTCCCTGGTGGGGGGTGGATAAGTTGAGGCATTGGAATTTATAAATTCCTGAAAACATTGAGCAAAAGAGTTGATACATGAGTAGTTTTCCCAGTTAATGGTGGGGTAGTTGAAATTGCCCATTATTAGGGTGTCAAGTTGTACCCTAATATTTTCCAGTGTATCAAGAAATGAGGAGAGGGAATCCTGGGGCATTGTGGGGGATCTGCAGGAAGCTACAATTTAGATTGCGGTCTTACCCAGAGTAAGTTGCACTTGGATAATCTCGGATGCATTATGCCGAGCAACTAGACTGGAAGTGTGGATATCCTTAATGAATATGGACACGCCTCTGCCTTAAGTGTTTCGGTCCAGGTTACATGGCCAAAAGGTGTGGTATGAATTATAGCCTGGTAAAGCAGGGGCGCTGTCTGGAGCCTTGAACCAGGTCTCTGTCACTGCACAGATGTCGATGTTCTCCATTTTAAGGAGTGCCTCGAGCGAGTGTATTTTGAGGCTTAGACTTCTAGCACTGAGTGGGATTACCCTCAGATTTTGCTTGCTTGTACCTGTTACAGTGGTGAATTTGTCATTTGAACCTTGCTTAAAAAAAGGCACTATAGGGGTGGTAAGGGCCTTAGCCAGTATTCGGAATCCCAAGGGCGACAGGTGCAGGCCATCTCTGGCAAAGCATAGTGGTCTGTCAATCATGTCATCCCAGGCAGACAGATACTGGATCCCCTTAGAATGACACCAGAAGTTTAGCCAATTGTTGAAGTCAATAATTTTGTCCTTGTACTGTGGTGTGGTATCATTCTGGGTGATGGCAGGATGCTACTCAGGGCTAGGTTCATACCTGCCTGGGCTACAAGATCGAAGAGCTCCTCCATGTCTCTCTTCATGTAGTCCAGAGAGTTATGTCTCAGGTCATTTATACCAACATGGGCAATGACAGAGTCATAATTGTACTTGTTGTGGAGTGACCTGAGTGTGTGTTATGTGGCAGATCCTGGCACCTGACAGGCAACTGACAGTAACATTCTCCTTGTTTAGCCTGGTGAGTGGAACATCAGTGTGTTGGACTATATAGTCACCTATGACTACAGTGTTGGGTACATTGTTATGCCTTATGGGCTTTGGTTGGGTGGTACATTGAGTTTGTGGGTTATGTGTCATTTGGGTTGTGTTGGGGGGTGGACGTTGCTTGCATTTCTGCTTTGGAAATCTCTGTTGCTTGGGCAGATTTTTCTTCAGAGCCTCAGTGATTGTAGGTGTGTGTGTTGGGTTTCTATGCGTGTGTTTTGGTGGTGTAGGTTTTGAGGGACTATGTGAGTGTGGTGCAAGTGTTTACCCTCTCCTCTTGACTGTCTAGTCCAGTCATGGGTAAAGAGAGCTTTGCTTCCAGTTTGGCTTGTGACAGAGTCACCCCCTTTGAATTTTTATTCCTTGAATAATAATAATTATAATAGCAATTATTTTTCTTTTACCATGGCTTAACTGAAAAGTGGTTTGCCACTGTTTTGTGGTGACTGTAATGTAATTCCTCAGTGTCAGAACTGGTGTTCCTAGAGTCTTATTCTGTCTTTCTCTGCCAGAACCTGTACCACAAGGTTCCTTTACTTCTCATACTCTGAGCTCTCTGTATAGAGTAAGACAAAACGTACTGACTGTTCTTTAAACTCCCCAGTAGGGATCTGGATAAGGAAGAGGGGTCAACTATACTCTGTCTCATTCAAAATCCTGTAGAGATGGAGAATACATTCAGATGATGCAACAGAAAAGAGTAAATGGTTATTAAACCCCATTCATTTCCCTCAATATGACTGGAGAAAGCCTATAGCCTATATGCTTACCCACAGTCATCCTAGTGTTTTTTCTGAAAGTGAAAGATTTTGCAAGGGTCACTTGGGTGACCCCAAATCCAGTGGCCTAAGTACCCAAGATAGTGGAGTATGTATTGTGACTGTGGCTCAAGGGTGAGCTAGGTGTTCAGTCTAGTCAGAATATCCTAAACCAGATACCACTGCCTCTGCAAGAGTGGCTCCAACTCCTGAGTGCCCAGGTGTCCATCTTCCAGTCATGTAGTCCTGTGTAATGGATAAGTTTTGGAAGCACATGTTTACATTCACCACAGTGCCATTGCAGGTGTCAAACTACCTCAATCATATGATTATTTTCTAGATAGATCTAGCTGATAAAATGTACCATGCATTAAAGAGGTGCAGAATGGGCCATAGAAAGTAAAGTCAAACACTCTGGTAGCAGCTTTGAACACGTGTAACTGTCAATCACATTTTGTGCAGTAAAGCAGATGTAGCTCCTTGGGTACCAACATATGACATCACATTTTAACTATACTCCTGGCTAGAGGTCACCAAGGCAACCTCTTTTTAGCATCAACCTTTGAGCAAGAAGTTCAGAAGCTTGAAGGAAATATGCAGAACCAGAACAAACACCTCTGTTGTGGGTGTTTATTCTACCATCCCTAGTGTTCTAGCGTTCTTCCAAAAGAATATAGAAGACCCAGTGCACCATGTAGTTCTGGAAAGGCACACAGCAACAGCATTTACAGAGAACATTGGGACAAGTCAGTCCCCCAGTCTGATATCAAGCAGGGTTGAGGATCCAATCGTTTTCTTTTTTCTTTTTTGAACAACTTTATTGACGTGCTTTAGAATTACAAATAGAATATCATCCATCAATTCACAACCCCATTCTCCCATTTATACACATAAGGTCAGAGTGACACATCAGCAGTGACCATCATCTAGAGCCAATGTTCAGACTGTCAGTGGCTAGCCATCCCACATATATACTATTAACAATAAAACAATATTCTTCATATTTCTTACATGAATATTGAACAGGAAATGATCATAAAAGCTAATGGTTCAAAATGTTGGGGTTCGTATTTCCTAGGAGACCATGGTCACCCCATGGGTGGACACTAACAGTCCTGTGACCCTGTCTGACTTTCCCATTCTGGAGGCATTTGGGTGTATTTTTGCCCTGGGTCTCTGTTGCATCTCCAAAAAACATGCTGGGTGTTTCCATCACAAATGCACACAAGAATGGAGTTATGGGCATCAGCACAGATGGTTCCTATTTAGTGAAGAATTGTATAGACAACCACTTCGGACATTGACTGATGGGCACAATAGCCACTGTGTGCCATGTCAGGGCTAATCACTTGATGGTGTAAAAATTTGTCTGTAGATGATTTTGTCATATAGACTTATGTTTACAAAAATGGTATTTACTGATAATAAGTGGGTTGAGGACCCCATCTTCTCTCTTATAGGGAGCTATGCACAAGGGAGGGGTCTATATGCTCTGTTTTTTTAAACAACAAACATCCTTATTGACTTATGACATAGGCAACCATACATTTTTATAAATGACAACAAACGGTGCTGACATATTTTCAGTTGCAAACTTTATTCATCACTTATAATATATGCCATCATTGCCAGTCAAACATTAAATAGCTCATTCAGTTCCTGCCTTCCCTCAAAAATCATTCCTCCTCCAAAATATTACTCTGCACATATTGTTCCCACAATTCCCGTTTGTGTGTAATTTGCTCCTACTCTTTCCTAAAGATCCCACTTCCATTTTGTTATCTCGTTACTTTGTTCACTACTTCTAGTACAGTTGGTTTAGACTTCGAGTACCATTTTCTAATAATTGTTTTTTTAGCAGCCATTAAAATTAAACTCAGCAAGGCCTTACTATGTCTGGGCAATTCTGATTCTGTATTACAGCTCAGAAAAGAATTCCCTTAGTTACAGCAATTTGTCACCCACTATTTCTGCCATAGTAGTCTGCAGAATAATTCTAATGTCTTCCAAATCATTGCACTCCCAAAAATACTCTCCCCATCACACCTCCAACATTCACAATGTACCTGAGGAAAAATTCTTTGGAATCTACTTGAGGTATGAAAATACCTAATTAAACACGACATATTTTAGACTTTGATGTATGTTTAGAAGCCATACATATATCCTCAGATTGTTTCTTATTGAGTTGCTTATCCAGTTTCTCTTCCCAGTTCTTTCTAACCTCCACAAATCATGCAATAGGCTAGAGAAGGCAGTCTCCAGCTTGCAGTCCAAATGAATTCTTGGCATCTTCCCATTCTATTACCTTTCCATCTCTAATTATTGGCTCTCAGTACCTTGGTTCCTTTGCCATTTTTCTCCAGTAAAGCTCAGCCCCCTCTTGCCTATTCTCTGTACCCTTAATTGCAGTCATCCCTATTGGCAGAATCTCCTTTCTACATTCCTGTGTTGGATTAGTTCTTAGAATTCTTTCTGCTACTTATGAATATAATATTATTATTTTTCTCTTTAAGGATCTCCATCCAAAATCTCAGTCTCTGCTTGTTTCTTGAGCTCCCCATCTCATTATCATCCCTTTCCACTTTGAATTACATATTTCTGTCTGTGTGATAAATATAGGAACCCTAACGGTGTAGCTTTGATATACCCATTTAAATAAGATAACCCCAACCTTGTCTACTGGAAGGATCAACTTATCCAGCTTGACTGTTGCCATCTTTCCCTTCCATCTAAAATCCTTCAACTCTATTAATTGCTTTTCTTGACAGCTTGAGAAAGTTTGATCATTTTAACTGTCCAAGTACCAGTAGCATCCATTCTGGTGGATACAGGAAGTGGATTTAGGTGAGTAACTTTCATTTATGTTCATCTACTATTACAGAAACTAACCTGTCAAAACTAGTCCATAGTAAATACACCAGACAAATTAATTCCATTACTTGCTGACATGGCCTACTTTAACAGGTTGTAGGTACTGAATCTATACAGTATCAGCTGCATTATTAAAGAATAACACGTTCATAGCAACAATGGGCTGAGAGTCATTCACATGTGGCAAAACAATATTACATGATAATTACAAGTTTATTAGTAAACTCAGTAAAATCCAACAGGAAAAAACTGCAAGAAAGATCCAGACAAGCCAGAGTTTTCACTATGTAATATATTAATTCTCCTGTACTGCTGACTCATGGGATATATGTTAATGGCCCCTTAAAGATATTCCAGTGTTTCAGTTACAAGGCTTCTGAATGCCCATGTCATTTTCTTT
Organism: Protopterus annectens; assembly: GCF_019279795.1. Classification (NCBI taxonomy): domain Eukaryota; kingdom Metazoa; phylum Chordata; order Ceratodontiformes; family Protopteridae; genus Protopterus; species Protopterus annectens. The sequence continues at coordinate 1,152,604,103 of NC_056730.1, forward strand.
ATTAAGTCTTTATGGGCACATTCAGGCCAAAGAAGCCTTAGAGTTTTGTGTCTCCTTGCAGGCCATATCGTAGTGGGGTTTACTATTGTTTATTCGAACAGAAAAACATTTCCATTCAAATAAATGAATAATAATACCGAAAGTAAACAAAAACTAACGTCGACAATGTCAAACCAAATGCTCAACTCATTTGACTCGATGTTGTCGAAACCACCACGTGATAGCTGTATAGCAGCTGATGTAAATCAAACTCCTATATGACAAATCAAGTTTTTGCAAGGGGGGCAAGCCCCCCTGTGCCCCCCACACCCCCTACTTATAAATTCTAACTCCAAGATCGCACTACAGTGGAGATGTGGATGAATTTCCACTCCCCACTGTACCGTGATCTCCGTGCAGATAGTAGACTTACACTTATGCGAATGCAGTAGTGCATTCGCATAAGTGGAGTCGACTAGCTGGTGCACAAATGTTTGTGTGCTCAACATTCTGATTTTCGGCACATTGCAGCCAACAGAATGTCATTCGTACAAACAATAGTAAACCTCTTAGTGGTCTATCAAGTAACTAATATAGGTGCAGTTTGCCAAGTGGACCCATTTCAAAACCAAGAACCTCCCTTTTAAACACAAATCTTTAGCAGGACTGAAACCTCTTCTATAAAGTACAATTTCTCAAACTGTGTGCAGCCTTTGAACACAAGAGGTAGGAGTACATTAACTGCTATACATACAGTGACACAGACTGTTCAGTCTGCCATGTTGATCAGGTTGAACAGATCCAGGTAACACAATTTCTCAAACATAACATCAATACTTTCTTTTCTCTTCTGCAAGAAGCCCAACTTGAGGTGCAATTAAAGTAGCAGGACTGCAGTGGTAATGTGGGATGAGTTTGTGCCACACCCATTACAAAAAATACATTTATGCTGAGATTAGCAGGGATTGTTATTTCACTGCTTTCTGGTTCTGTGTGTAGACCATGGCTCAGCATTATAAAATGTGATTTAAGAAAGTGTCCCTAACCCTTTTCACAACGTTTTAATTCAAAATAATTTACATGCATCGTATAACACATAATTGTTTAGTCAGGCAGCTGCAGATGGCATTGGCTTTACAAACATCTTATTGGAAAATGAACTAAAGATGTAGCTTAACGTTCATGGTGCAACGCAGAATCAATTAGCCAGGCATCTGATGCCCTCATTGGCTGTCCCAAAGTTATTAACTTTTAAGAAAATTGCTAATTCTGTAATTAAAACTTTTATTGAAGTCCTCTTGCTCCAAATTCATTGTGGAAGTCTTCACGACATATTACTTCCGCATTTTGCTTTCCAGATGAGAACTCCCAACTGCTGCAGACATTATACCAGAGGGTAGAGAGCTGCTGTGGCAATTCCACATTGGTTTTGTTGGTCCCTTGCCAAATAAAAATATCCTTGCATACCCCAGCTTGTACTCCAACTGAAACAAAAAACAGAATAAGGATTAATTAATTAGTTACAAAATCTGAGCCTTTATGTCATCAACATAAGTATGTATGTATTGTAGTATATGACTAGTGGGGTGTGATGGCCTTCAGAATATTAAAGCATTTGATAAAAAACACTTAATTATGTTAATGTGCATGTTTTAACAAGCTGTGTGAACATACTGTCCTGAAAGGAAGTGTATTAACGCTAAGCATGCATTAATATGGTCATTAATCCAACTGATGAAAGTACAGACATCTCAAAGAAAAGGGAGAACCTAAAAAGTAGGAATCCTACAGTCAGCATATACATCTATGCAAAGAAGTCTTACTGCAGAATGAAAAATTACATAACCACCATAGGTTCATACTAGGCTATCTGCCCTAGGGCATTTATAAGCCTAGCCAGAGTGTGTTTGGCTTTCGCCACCCATTTTAAATGATTTGCTATGCCTTTTTCGAGGAGGTTATACTGTGCTGTGTCTTGTCTAACACACACAAAAAAGTGAACCCGGGTAAACCCTCGATCCTCCCATCCACTCATCAAGATTCCTCTTGAAGAGAGTCAATGAGGGACTATGCCTAATCTGGACTGGGATTTTATTCCAGAGTGAAGGGAGCCTCTGGGTTATGAATCTGTCCCTCCAGCACGTCCTATTTATTTCAGTGCTGAGGTTCAAGTCTCTCGAGCGCGTAGCTCGATGGGATTTGGATTTTCTGAGGTGCAACATGTCCATTAATTCCGGGTTGGACATGGCTTTATACATCAGGCACAGATCGCCTCTGAGCAGGCAGTATGCCACTGAGTAGAGCTGGAGTTTCTTTAACCGGGCAGCATATGGCATCTGTTTGAGCCCTTTGATCCTCTTGGTGAGGTACTTTTGGGGTCTTTCCAGTTGCTGCAGGTGTCTGGTAAGGTACATCCCAAAAGGGGCATTGTACTCAATTATGGGCCTGATGAGGGATGAGTAAAGAGGCACGATGACCTCCCTGATCTAGATGTCAATCCCTTCATGATTAGGTGGGCTGTATAAAATGTTTTTCTAACCACTTTGGCCACGTGGTTGTCAAATGAGAGATTGCAATCAACTTGGGTCCCCAGGTCCCTAATTACTTCTTCCGTACTTAATGGATTACCACCTATGTGGTAATTTATGGGCACTTTGTTTTTGCCAAAGGGGATGACTATACACTTTTTGGCATTTAGCTTGAGGCCATGGCTCTGGCACCAGTTGTCTGTTTCTATGAAGCCCTTTTGGAGGATGCTTGTGTTGGCTGGAGAGTCGATTATGGCACCCAGTTTGCAGTCATCTGCGAACTTGGTCAGCCACAGTCCTTCCGTGTTGGCCTGTACCTCCGAGAAATATATACCGAACAAGAGAGGTCCCAGGACTGAGCCTTGTGGGATGCCACTTGTAACTGGTTTGGAGTCTGACATGGCTCCAGCAATTCTATCCATGTGGGTTCTGTCCTTGAGCCAGTTTGCAACCCATCTAGTGACATAGGGGTTTATATTTAAGCTGGTGAGCTTATCTATAATGCCCGAGTGGGGTATTGTATCAATGCAAGTCTTTTTCACAGAAACATCTCTTACACAAAGATTTGTACAGTAATTTATTGCTCATCATTCAGTTTCACTAGAGGGCATATTCATCATCTAACAGTTTTCTAAGAAACCTTTGTATACAAAGCTAAGAAAAAAACAGTCTCTTGCACCAAAGTCCTCTGTACGTAGCAGATCCACAAATATCCAAAAACAAGCAAACAGAGGACAACCACATCGATAAAAGTACCATAACACTTTATTTCCACAGATGAGTGCTTTCAGGCCATATGCCCTTCATCAGGTAACACACAGTATTAAACCTCACATATTTAAAATAAATATCAGCCTATCACATTTCAATAAAAAGCCCTCCTTTTCTTTAGGATGGGTTTTAAAGGTATATACCCATTAATACCAGGAGACCTATCTGCTCCTAATCACACACACACACACACACACACACACACACACACACACACACACACACACACACACACACACACACACACACACTCACCTACAGCCAATTTACAGTGCCCAATCCACCTACTACATGTCTCTGGAATGTGGGAGGAAAGTGGAACCCCTATAGGAAGCCCACATGACTGCAGGGGGGACATGCAGACTCCACACAGAAGGCACCCCAGCCAAAAATCCACACAGAAGGCACCCCAGCCAAAAATTGAACCAGAGGACCTCTTGCTGTGAGGTGATTGTGTGTGTGTGTGTGTGTGTGTGTGTGTGTGTGTGTGTGTGTGTGTGTGTGTGTGTGTGTGTGTGTATGTTCTTATTTGCAATGGTGATAGACAGGCTGACAGATGAGATCAGACAGGAGTCCCCATGGACTATGATGTTTGCGGATGACATTGTGATTTGTAGTGAGAGTAGGGAACAGGTTGAGGAGACCCTGGAGAGGTGGAGATATGCTCTAGAGAGGAGATGAATGAAGGTCAGCAGGACTAAGACAGAATATATATGTGTGTGAATGAGATGGAGGCTAGAGGAATGGTGTGAAGGTGGATGAATTTAAATACTTGGGATCAACAGTTCAGAGTAATGGTGAGTGTGGAAGAGAGGGGAAGAGTACAGGCAGGGTGGAGTGAGTGGAGAAGAAGTGATTTGTGACAGATGGGTACCAGTAAGAGTGAAAGGGAAGGTCTAGAAGAGGGTTGTGAGACCAGCTATGTTATATGAGTTGGAAATGGTGGCATTGATGAAAATACAGGAGTCCGAGATGGAGGTGGCAGAGTTAAAGATGCTAAGACTTGCATTGGGTGTGACGAGGATGGACAGGATTAGGAATCAGTGTATTAGAGGGTCAGCTTGTATGGTTTGGAGAAAAAGCCAGAGGCAATATTATGTTGGTCTGAACAGGTGCTGAGGAGGGATGCTGGGTATATTAGGAGAAAGATGCAAAGGTTGGCACTGCCAGGTAAGAGGTAGGCATAAGATAAGGTTTATGAATGTAGTGAGAGAGGACTCAGGACACCCACTCCTACCTGGATCTACTTGACTCCATCAAGATATCCCCTAACACCCTGATCCTTGGTGACTTCAATTACCCCACCATAGACTGGGTGAACTATTCCTGCACAAATGCACTCACCCAACGATTCCTTGACTTCATCATTTCTAATGCACTAGACCAGCTCCCCCAGAAGGGGAGTTAACATTTTGGACTTGGTCCAGACCAACATGGGCAACCGCTGCACCACTCCCATAGTATATTCCTCCCTGGTAAAATCAGATCATCGGTCTGTCTCATTCAAAGTTTCTATCCCACCCAACACCCCCCCCCCCCCAGCCATAATCAGGCAAAAAAACTTCTCAAAAGCTGACTAC